>NC_065443.1:149748557-149825711 GCF_917563875.1 Diabrotica virgifera virgifera | reverse complement strand
AATAGTTTTTGATATATTCAAAAAAATCGATTTTCATTTTGTAACTTCAAAGGGGTGTAACTTTTTTTATGTGCATATTTGTACTAAGGTAAATTAGGTTCATTCGAACTATTTTTGATCTCAGAATATGTGATTTAATTTATGACCTGTATTTTCGTTACACCCTGTATATGTTCCAAATATTTGTAGAACTCATTGCGAATATAATAGATCAAACTTTGCGACACCATTCACATGCGGTTCGTTTGTGTAGATGTTGAGCGAGTCAGAGTATTTATGGTTTTGAAATTTACACAAATTATGTTATATAACTCCTTTAAAAGCTTCCACTTTAGTTAGATATTACGACACGAGAAGTTTGATGTATTTATGCCAATTATTTGAAACCTCTGCGAGGTTAGTATCTTCGAGTTCCTTAATTTTATTCAATAAATGGCTTTAATTCAACTTACTTCAAAGATATGTGTCAAACGGAGCATATACGAATAAAACTTACGTAGATGAAATTCGATGTAGGTAACACCGCGTAAAAATATTAAATTCATTTACATAGGTAGGTATATTTAGAATCCAAAATGAAGTTTTACTTTAGGTTCTTTTTCTCAGAGTACCCTTTTCGGCTAAGGTCAGTAAAGTGATGCCCAGATTTTAATCCGCTAAAATCCGAAATGCTTGCATGTCCCGACCTCGGAACAGGTAGAAATGGTCGATTTTCGAAGGCGCTGCCAAATCTACGGAATGAAACTAAATTTTGTTCTTTCTAGTATTAATTGAAAATTTATTATCGTAAATTTATTTTAAATATCGTTTAAATAATAATTACAACACATGTTAATAGAGGATTAGAAGTCATACTGAAATCAAGTTACAGAACAAATATAAATTAGGAGGGGAGGAATATTCCCGAATATACTCAATTCTGATTTATTCGCGGAGGCAAACAGATCAGGTGCATATCAATTACACTGATGTTGGACCAAAGAATGTTATGTATGTTTAATATTTCTCAATGCAAACCTTTGTTTAGCCAACTTCAAAATGGAAGAATATGTGTTTGAATTCATAAAGAGATGGTTTGGACATATCAAAAGAATTTTATATATGTTTAATATTTCTCAATGTAAACCATTGTTTTTGTTTACCCAACTTAAAAGTGGAAGAACATGTGTTTGAACTCATGAGAGAGATGATTTGGACACATCAAAAGAATGATGTGTTTCCTTCCGCGAACAAAACGGAACTGAGTATATTCGGGAATATTCCTCTCCTCCAAATTTATATTTGTACTGTAATTTGATTTGAATATGACTTCGAATCTTCTATTAACATGTCTTGTTACTATTATACGATATTTAAAATAAAGTTACGATAATAAATTTTCAATTAATACTAGAAATAACCAAATTTAGTTTCACTCCGTAGATTTGACAAGAGCGGCTTCGAAAATGGACCATTTCTACCTATTTCGAGGTCGGGCCATGCAAGAATTTTGGGTTTTAAGCAGATTAAAATCTGGATCCCATTTTACGGATCTTAGCCCCCTTTTCATTTCTGAAGACTGGCAATAATGAATAAATAGTATGCAGCTCTCAATAAGGATTGAGTATCGAGATCCGTCTAGTGCCTGATTTTCTTCAACCTTAAACATTTTCTCCTACATGGACCTCTGCTTTCTTCAATTTGCCCCTCCATCAACAACTCATAATATCTTTCCCAGTACACATGTTCTAGATAACTAGTTTTGCGTGACTTGATAATGTTGAGAAGTTCTGTGTCATGGCCCATTTTACGCAATACTGCCTCGTTAGTGTCATGGACTGTTCATGGTATTTTGTTACTGTTTGTTTGGGTTTATACAGGGTGTAACAAAAATACAGGTCATAAATTTAATCACATATTCTGGGACCAAAAATAGTTCGATTGAATCTACCTTACCTTAGTAAAAATGTGCACATAAAAAAAGTTACAGCCCTTTGAAGTTACAAAATGAAAATCGATTTTTTCTATTATATCGAAAACTATTACAGATCTTTTATTGAAAATAGACAAGTGGCATTCTTATGGTAGTAGTATCTTAAGAAAAAATTATAGTGAAATTTGGACACCCCGTAAAAATTTTATGGGGGTTTTGTTCCTTTAAACCCCTCAAACTTTTGTGTACGTTCCAATTTAATTATTATTGTAGTACCATTAGTTAAACACGATATTTTAAAAACTTTTTTGCCTCTTAATACTTTTTCGAAAAGTCAGTTTTTATCGAAATATTTTGAACATTTGTCAAATCCACCGCATATTTGTATATGGCTAAGTACGATTATGGAGACTTGGTAATAATATGAAAATTTATTTAAGATTTACATTTTTAGGTACATTTTGAACGATATTAAAAAAGAAATAATATCTCGATAAAAGTGCCTTCTCCAAAAAATACAAAGAGGCAAAAAAGTTTTAAAAACACTGTGTTTAACTAATGGTACCGCAGTAAAAGTTTAATTGGAACATACATAAACATTTGGGGGGTTTAAAGGATCAAAGCCCCCATAAAATTGTTATATAAACATATTATAAAAGAAGGCGCAACTCGATAAAAACTGCCTTATCGAAAAAATACTAAGAGGTAAAAAAGTTTTAGAAATATTGAATTTAACTAATGGTACCACAATAATAATTTAATTGGAACGTACCCAAAAGTTTGGGGGGTTTAAGGAAACCAAACCCCCATAAAATTTTTACGGGGTGCACAAATTTCACTATAATTATTTTTTAAGATGTTCCTGCCATAAGAATGCCACATGTCCATTTTCAATAAAAAATCTCTAATAGTTTTCGATATATTCGAAAAAATAGATTTTCATTTTGTAACTTCAAAGGGCTGTAACTTTTTTTATGTGCATATTTGTACTAAGGTAAATTAGGTTCATTCGAACTATTTTTGGTCCCAGAATATGCGATTTAATTTATGCCCTGTATTTTCGTTACACCCTGTATACTTAGATTACGTTTACACGGTCGAACAAGTAGTAGAAAAAATAATGGCCAAAAATATTTCCGTCCATCTGGCTTTTGTAGATCTTACGAAGTCATATGAGTCATTGCTATAAGCTATGGTAAGCAGTAAAAGCATTAGAAGCACTTTACAAGAACAACAAAGTAGCTATCAAAACGGTCAATAGTAGAACATGCAGTCTATTTAAGAAGACAAAGGGACTACTACAGGGCTGCTCCACATCTCCTACCCTGTTCAAAATATTCCTGGAAAAAACCCTGAAACTATAGACAAGAAAGTGCAAAGGAATGGGTATACCATTAAGGAACGAATATCTATATACCCTAAGTTTAGCTAACAACCAAATAGTGATCGCATATGACGCAGATGGCCTTAGTTTTATAATGAGAAAACTGGAGCAGGAATATACAAAGAATGGGATGGAAATAAACCTAAAGAAAACTGAATACCTGACAACGGAGAATACATAAATAAAACAGCTGGAAATAGACGAACGTAAACAAAAAAAAAGAACAGACAAGTATTTAAGTTTTATAATATCAAACAAAGAAACAAAGACGCAACGAAGGAAGATATAAAAAATAGATTAGGACAAACAAGAGACTGCAGACGAAAACTGAACCCGGTACTATACGATAAGAACATCAGCATAAAAACAAAAAGATGAATATACAGGGTGTTTCTAAATTCATGCGACAAACTTCAGGAGGTGATTGCTGGTATGAAATTAATATGGGTTCTTCCTATAACAAAATTTCCTCAGCCCAACCCTTAAGGGTGATATCACCCATAAAAGGTGGTAACTAAAATTGAGTTTTTATTTATTTTTTTTTAATTTCAGTAAAGCTATAAACTTGAAATTCTGTAATTTTCGTGCACTCGCAAAGGACTAACCACGTGTACTTTTTCAATATTCCTGTTACATTATACGGGGGTGAAATTAGCAACCCTTAGCAACTTTATTTCATATCAAAACTTTTTTTCGAGACGAAGTTGTATGAAATAAAATTTAACTTAAAATCCTTGTTTTATTTAAAACTTTTTTTTATTCTTAAATTTTTTTCCCAAAACCAATAGCTGCAGAGAAAAAAAAATAAACATCATAATAGCTGCAGGGAAAAAAAATAAACATCATAATTTATAATTTTTTTAATAAATTGAGTGGAAAACAGTAAAGATGTAAAATGTAATACGATTCATAATAAATGCTGGAAATGACCACCTCTAGCCAAAATACATGAACGTAGCCTACGTGTCATGGATTGCCGTACACGTTCAAAGATTTGAGGTGTATTTCTTATGGTGTCACGCTATTTGAATACGATTCTTCAAATAGTTGATATCAACTATGGGTGTCGTGTAGACTAATGATTTAAGGTAACCCCAAAAACAGAAATCACAAGGATTTAACTCTGGAGATCGAGGAGGCCAATGTTGGGGCCCTCCTCGGCCAATCCAACCGTTGGGATATGTTACATCTAAATGTTGCCTAGCAGTCCGACAGAAGTGTACTGGAGCACCAGCGTGCATGAACCACATGTTTTGTCTGATATTCAGTGCGATGTCTTCAAGTAGTTCAGGGAGATCATTTTGTAGAAAACTGGTGTAAGAAATTCCATTTAATGGCTGAGCCAGAAAATGTGGCCCAATTAAGTTATCCCCTACTATACCAATCCATACGTTCACTGAAAAAACATTTTGAAAATGGTGCTCTATAATCTCATGGGGATTCTCGTCTGCCCATAGGTGATTATTGTGAAAATTTATGATAGCTACTCTTGAGAAGTGTGCCTCGTCCGTAAACAATACATTATTTAAAAATTGAGGATTTTGTCGCATTTCGTGTGTTAACCATTCACAAAATCTAGCTCGTTGAGGAAAATCTCTAGGTAAAAGAGCTTGAACCCGTTGGATGTGGTAAGGATATAACTGCTGCTCTTTTAAAACTCGCCACACAGATGAATGGCTAATATTTAAGGTGTTGGCAATTATTCTAGTGCTTGTTTCCGGGTGTACATCAATTTCATCTAAAATTGCTTGTTCTACCATTGCATTTATAACTGTCCGGAAACGACCAGTACTGTTTGAATTTCTTTTTAACATTCCAGTTTCGGATAAGCGGTCGTGAATACGTGCAAATACGGAATGATGAGGCGTTATTCGTTGAGGATATTTTTCAGCATAAAGACGTCTAGCTTGTCGACAATTACCATTTGCCATACCATACACAAAATGCATGTCGGCCATTTCAGCGTTTGTATACATGTTATAAAATAAACAATACACAGATAATGCAAAAATAACAACCTACAAACTTACAAGGAAACTTCGATTGGTAACTACCAACAACAGTGTTTGACATCAGTATACTAAAATTTGAATTTTATTATGAATCGTATCACATTTTACATCTTTATTGTTTTCCACTCAATTTATTAAAAAAATTATAAATTATGATGTTTATTTTTTTTCTCTGCAGCTATTGGTTTTGGGAAAAAAATTTAAGAATAAAAAAAAGTTTTAAATAAAACAAGGATTTTAAGTTAAATTTTATTTCATACAACTTCGTCTCGAAAAAAAAGTTTTGATATGAAATAAAGTAAGGGTTGCTAATTTCACCCCCGTATAATGTAACAGGAATATTGAAAAAATACACGTGATTAGTCCTTTGCGAGTGCACGAAAATTACAGAATTTCAAGTTTCTAGCTTTACTGAAATTAAAAAAAAAAAATAAAAACTAAATTTTAGTTACCACTTTTTATGGGTGATATCACCCTTAAGGGTTGGGCTGAGGAAATTTTGTTATAGGAAGAACCCATATTAATTTCATACGAGCAATCACCTCCTGAAGTTTGTCGTATGAATTTAGAAACACCCTGTATATATAATACCATGTCAAGAAGTATCCTCACTTATGGGTGTGAAAATTGGACAATAAATAAGAAAACCAAATATGGAGTTCCTAAGCAGAAGCTGCAGAGTAACAAGAAATTAAAGAAAAAATATTATAGAGATTCAGAAAAGAATGGGAATGAAGTCAGATATAATAAATTATATTGAACAGAAGAGATTAACCTGATCGGACATGTCAGAAGAGCAGATAAAAATCGTTGGATAAATAGAATAACAGAGTGGAGCCCGATAGGAAGACGGAAGAGAGGCAGACCCCCAAGATATTTCAGAGATGAAGTGGACCAAGCAATGGAAAGAAGAAATCTACAGAAAGGGGACTGGCACACAGAAAGAACTGGAGAGAACGGACAAGTGAAGGAATATAATGAAAACTGTGAAAATGCTTAGTATGTATGTATGTATATGGGTTTATATGACTGCATGAATCGCTACTGCATGACATGCTATATGAATCCATTCGCCAATTCATGGTATTTTCAGCAGTTCGCTAAACATCCACAATTCGAAAGCTTACAGGCTTACAACCTTGTCAATTGTCAATTTCCAGCTGGCGAATCTGTGACACTCCGCTGACAATCTGCGGTCATTTACGCCAGTCAATGGGAGCAAGAATAGGGTATTACCTCCGAATTCTATCCTACTGCATGGAGTTTAATGAAATTTTGGGCCTAGCCTCTACTTATCTCCTAATTCAAAGTCTACCTTATTCCGATGTGTGCTTTTATCTTGGGGGTGGTTCCCCAAGGAACATTTTTTGTGGACAATTTTTTGGTTAAAATTACCACGGAATTCGATATATAATCTAATTCTAAGCAAAAACTGTTCTATAATTTTTTTTTGAGTACTCAATACTTTTTGAGATATTCGTGGTTGAAAATTGGCCATTTTCATTGAAACATAATACCTTTTCTAATGGTTTTTTGCGAATACCTTAAAAACTATACATCTAACTAAAAAACTATATCAAACATTTTTGTAGGCTATAAAAAACAAAGGGACACTTGCTTTCAGAAATCTTCTAGTTATAATACAAAAAGAGATATGGTAGGTGAAAATAGTTTGTTTCTTGGTACATTCTCAAATTGGTGTATTCAACTTGAAATAACAGAGAAACGGTCGATTTTACGTGTATAATGCTACTAATAGCTTTTGTAGTACTTGAAAAGACCTTTAAAAGGAGCTATATTAAAGCTCCATTACATTAAAACTAAGCGATATATGCTGCAAACAACATTGATAACTAATCTATTTTAAGAAAAAATGCGACGTAATTTTAACCCCCATCCACCAAAATGTAAATGGATCGTTTTCCTTCCACAATACCTTTTATTATAGTGTTATTTCTATGTTAAAAAAGTTGGACGGGTTTAAAATGAATGGTTTTTGAAAAAAAAAGATCAAATTATAGAGAGCATTTTTAAATTTTCTTAAAAATCTTCCTTTTTCTCCATGTAACTTGAAAATGATAAGAGATACAGTAATGAAAAATAATAATGTATCTTTTTTACGTATCTCTTATATTTTTCGAGTTGCATGGAGGAAAAGGAAGATTTTTAAGAACATTTAAAAATGCGCTCTGTAATTTGATCTTATTTTTTTCAAAAACCATTCATTTTAATCCAGTCCAACTTTTTGAACATAGAAATAACACTATAATAAAAAGTATTGCAGAAGGAAAACGATGTATTTAAATTCTGATGGATGAGGGGTTAAATATACTTCTCATTTCTTCTTAAAATACATTAGTAACTATTTTGCAGAATATCTCGCTTAGTTTGAATGTATTCGACATTTAGTATTGCTCATTTTAAAGGTCTTTTCAAGCACTACAAAACCTATTAGTATCATTATAGGGTCAAGGACGTTTCATCGCCGCCGTTTCGATGCCGCCAGTTCATCGCCGGCCGATTCATCGCCGGCCCATTCATCGCCGGCCGATTCATCACCAGTCAGTTAATCGTTATCGTATATATTTCCGAATTTTCGACAGTTACATTTATTATTTATTTTTAGTATTAATTAGGAATTCTAGGAAATGACCATTCCCGTTGCCATACTTAATCTTTTAATAGACTTTTAAACTTTTATAATATAAAATATATTATAATGTAATCTTTTAAATTTCACAGTCCATATTTCCAACCAAGAGAAACTGTTTCTTAAATTCGAAAAGAACCCAAAATTTCTGTACAAAAATTTAGGGAAAGTAGAACAGTAAATCATAATATTTTTTATCTCTTTAATTGTCAAAAGTTTTGAACTGAATTTAACGTCGTGTCGTGTCATCTCCCATAATACAAAATCAACTGACTAACTGGCGATGAAACGGCCGGCGATGAAACGGACGGCGATGAAATGAACTGGCGATGAACCGGCGGCATCGAAACGGCGGCGATGAACCGGCGGCGATGAAACGTCCCATTCCGTCATTATATACCTAAAATCGACAGTTTCTCTGTTATTTCAAGTTGAATACACCGATTTGAGCATGCAGCAAAAAAAACAAACTCTTCTTACCTACCATATCGCTCTTTGTATTTTAACTAGAAGATTTATGAAGGAACGAATCTCTTTGTTTTTTTATAACCTACAGAAATATTTTAAATAGTTTTCTTGTTAGATGCATAGTTTTTAAGGTATTCGCAAAAGTCTGTCCGAAAAGGTGTCATTTTTCAATGAAAATGGCCAATTTTCAACCACGAATAACTCAAAAAGTATCGAGTTTTCAAAAAATAATTATGGAACAGTTTTTGCTTAAAATTAGGTTCCCTAGCGTCTTCCGTGGCTATTTTAACGAAAACATTTTTCACCCCCAAAAAGGGGTGTGAACCACCCCCAAGATAAAAGCGCACATCGGCATAGGGTAGACTTTGTTTCTTGAGCTATTCCCTACTTACTGTGAAAATATCAAGTAAATCGATTTAGTAGGATGGAATTCGGAGCCAAGTACCCTCATTGACTTCCTTATTTTACTTATTCTGCTCTATAGAAAAAAGTTGTTTAATTTCGGATTCAACGGAGATATGTACAGTTACGGTCACTGAATAGTTTACACTTTAATTTTTATATTGTAATACTGTAAAATTGCAGTGTCGTACGGATTTGATAAATGTCAAAGTCAAAAAATCTCAAAAAGGCAATGCTTATCAAAAATTTCGTGAGTGTTGAAAAATAAAATAAGAAACTAAACCATATTAAGACCATAATCCATTTTATTCAAAAAAACTTCTTTCTATATTTTCCATTTTGATAAATTTTGTAAAATTTATTTTTATTATTTTGATTTTTTAAATTTAATCAACCCATTCTAGGTACACTACTGGCAACGTCACTTTGACGCAAGTGGTGCGTTTAAACGAGGTAAAAATTGAAAAAATCGGCTCCTAGATAAGCCAGCCTGTAAACTATTCACTGGCCGTAACTGTACTATATTTTTGTTTTTAAAAATTAATTTTTTTAATGTCCAATTTTTCTTTTTTTATTTATTTTCTTAAAAACTTTTTAAGATCAGAAAAAATCAATTGTGCACTTTTTTTAGCAGTAGGGGAGAGTGGTACACAGTGAAACAAAACAATGTTTTTGACTTAAAAAAAAATATTTTTGAAGTAAAAGTAAAATTTTCAAAGCTGTATGTTACAGTAACTCTTTCTTAACATTCGAAGACCAAATTTCGCTAAAAGTTCACATATTGAAAAGAAATAAATATTAAAGAAAAAATACCGAAAATTGTTTCACTGTGTACCAGACTCGGCACACAGTGAAACATATTATAATATCTATACTACTGTCTTAAGAAAATGTTTTGACCACGTAAAGCCCTTATCGAACATCTAACGATCCAAAGTCAATATTAAATTTGTAATAACCTGCCAAGCGTTTATTTTTCATGGAAACGGGTTGAGGTAAAACCATTTTTATATCAGCTTTATTCACTAGAGGCTGTGGAGGAAAGCGAAAAGAACCACCCATTTTGGCCACTAACATCGGTAAGTAGCTTTCCAACATAGTGGACCTTTTTAGGAAAACGTACCGACACGAAATTATCTTTATTAGCAATTCGAAAATAATCAGGTTCTTCATCAGGTTGTTCAGGAATCTAATTATCATGATCATCTGAGGAGTCGGCTAGTGGAATATCATTTCCTTCACTAGAGTCAGACTCTGTTTTTTGCTGTTTAATTAATTTGGAGTAGTTTGTTGTAGGGAGTTCCATTAAACGATCTTTAACCTTTTTGCTAATTAGTGCTTTCCCTTTTCCTCTTTCTTTCTCTATCAACGCATCTTTCTAGGGTGTGTCATTAAAAATTGTGCTTTTACCTCGCTTTCTAGGTTTCCTGTTAGCTTTATGATGTGGTGGTTTTGGATACCCTCTGAAGTCTTCTGGACTAGCAAATGTGGGAAGTTTATATTACATAGTTGTTTCTAGCTGAAATCCTATGTTTAATGGTCCAGGTTCACTTTTTTCTGGAGTAATCTCGTTCTGAAGTTGTGCGCCAGATGGTCCAGCACGTTCAATATCTGGTGTAGTCTCTTTACTAAATTGTAAGGTGGCAGGTCCAGGTAATTCATAATCGAGGACATCTTCCCGTTGTAGCCTGTCAGATACTGCTGATGTTAAAAAGTCTGTCTCGTCAAAGATTAGAGATAAATGGATTATTTTTTTTCCCTGGAAGCCGTCTGTTGTGAACCGGTTGTACTGCAGCCACTTGGCTTATTGTACATCTTCCATTGTTTATGAAACCCATTCCAGAATTCTGGAATCCTGTACCAGCTTGTACAGGTCCAGTGGGTGGGTGCCATATAATTTTGGAGTCATTTCGATGTCTCCGAAAAGTGTTTGCCGCCTCCGATCCAATGCCTCACAGTCATGCAAAATATGGTTGACTGTTTCAGGTTCTCTGTTACAGAGTCTGCAGCTCAAGTCTCCATGAAACAGCCCCATTGTATGCAGGTGACCCTTAACTGGCGCATATCCAGTGAGGAAACCTGTTATGACTCTGAGCTGATTCCTGCTTGTTTTCAGTAGTAACTCAGCTCTACTAGCACATGTCCGTCCGATATACATCTTGCCATGTGTTTGACCGGGTACACTCTCCCAGTGTGAGTTGTGTTGGCTTCGGATCCAGGCTTTTTTTCGTTCGCGGACGGTGCTTTTTGGCACTCCCACGGCCGGCTCTGGACCCAGGTATTTTGTAGCTGATGCTCTCTTGGCAAGTGCATCAGCTCTTTCATTGCGGTATATGCCCCGATGACCTGGAACCCATACCAGTATAACACTGTTATGTTGTGCCAGTCTATCAAGTTCTTGTCGACATTCCCACACCAGCCTAGAGTTCACCTTAGGGCTTATAAGAGCCCCAATGGCTGCTTGGCTATCTGTGCATATGTTAACCCGCTGCAGTTCGAATGCCCTCAGGTTGTTTTCTCTTGCACACTGCAAGATTGCAAAAATCTCTGTCTGAAATACGGAGGTACATTCTCCCAGTGGAATAGAAATGTTGAAATTTCCACCACTATAGAATATTCCTGCGCCCGAACCGTCTGCAGTTTTAGACCCGTCCGTATACCAGGTGCAACCCTGCAGTCTGGGTCGAGAGTTTCCTCTGTCCCATTCGTCTCGTGGGCAAATGTCCACTTGAAAAGGTACTTCAGGCATATATCTTGATGTCATATGGTCAGAAATCATCATCCATTCGGCATCATTAATTTCATTCGTTATTTTACTACGTCCTGATTTAACTGGTACGTTGCTCAGGTTTTCTCGCAGTCTATAATAGCCCATTCTCGCCTCACCTCTTATTGTTATATGTAAAGGAGGGAGATCCAGTAGTGCCTCCATAGCTGCCGTAGGTGTGCCCCTCATAGCCCCCGTGATCCCGAGACAAGCAAGTCTTTGCACCTTGCTTAATTTGATGATGGCACTTTTTTGCTGCACTTTTGGCCACCATACCACTGATGCATATGTAATTGTGGGTTTTACTACCATGTTATAAGTCCAATATACCATGTCTGGTCTCAAACCCCACATTTTTCCATGAGTACGTCTGGCTACCATTAACGTAGATACCGCTCTCTTCGTTATTCTTTCTATCTGCTGATTCCAAGTAAGTCTTGAGTCTAATATTATCCCGAGATACTTTACTTCACTCACCAGATTTAAATGTATACCATTTAGACTTAGAGGACCCAATTCCTCTGAATTCCTTCTTTTAGTAAATTTCATGATTTTGGACTTTAGAGGACTGATGTTAAGCCCTACATTTGAAGTCCATTCTGTAACTACGGTCAGAGCCTGTTGCATTCGATCTCTGACTGTACCATTAAATTTTCCGTGGACTAAGATGACTAGGTCATCCGCATAGCCCAGGACGTGATGCCTATCGTTGTCGAGTCTAGCTATCAGGCCATCCATGACCAGATTGCACAATAGAGGAGATAAGACTCCCCCCTGTGGGCAGCCTCTGGCTACCTGAGCTGACACTGTATCCCCTAGCAACGTAGCATATATCACACGGATTCTCAGCATGCAGTCTATCCATCTACAGCTTGTTTCGTCTATTCCTTTTAGACGGATCGCCCTTGTGATCGCTTCGTAGGAGGTGTTGTCAAATGCTCCCTCAATATCGAGAAATGCACCCAACATCACCTCTTGGTTTTCTAGAACGTACTCCACTCTCTGTACAAGATGGTGCAGTGCCGTTTCTGTGGAGACTCCCGCTCGATATGCATATTGTCCCCGATGTATCGGACTTTCAACCAATACACCATCCCTGATCTGCCTATCGAGCAGTTTTTCTAAGGTCTTCAGTACGAATGACATCAGACTTAATGGCCGCAGAGACTTGGCCCTTTCCTGTCCGATTTTGCCAGGTTTGGGTATAAAAGCCACCCTTATCAGCCTCCATGCTTTTGGTATGTACCCCAGCCCTAAACTAGCCTGCAGTATCTTACACAATTTTTTGAAAAGAAGGTCGTTTCCCTTCTGTAGAAGTATTGGATAAATCCCGTCCGGACCCGGTGATTTATATGGCTCAAATGAGTTTATTGCCCATTTGATTTTGTCCTGGTTTATAACTTCTTTTGCCACATGCCAGTTTTCCCTAGAACCATAATTCATGATATCCAGTCCGGTTTGCCATGTGTCTAGTGGTATCAGTTTTATCTCAGACTCAGGAAAGTGCACCCTGAAAAGCTCTTTCAGGGTGTCTTCACCATTCTGAGTGTATTCACCTGACTCTTTTTGGAGCGAGGGAATACTTATCTGAGGGTCCTTTGAGAGAACTTTATGGAGCCTTGCCATTTCTGAAGTCCCTTCTATCTCTTCACAATACCTTCTCCACGATTCTCTTTTTGCCCTTCTCAGTTCCTTATTGTAGTCAGTCAGAGCTTTGTGATAATCGCCCCACTCGTTTGACCTTTTGGCGAAATTAAATTTTCGTCTAACCTCTGTCCTTTGATTTGCAAGATTATGATTCCACCAGGGAACTTTCCTGTTGGAATTCCTCACTATCTCCGGACAGTTGTCTTTGAACGCTGACGTGACAATCTCTTGAAATTGTTCGGCAGCCATGTCTAGGTCCAATGTATGCCTTATCTTCCCGTTAATCCTGCCTAAGCTATATTCTATGTCTGCTTGATATGCTTCCCAGTTTGTTTTACGAGGATTACGATAAGTTTCCTTGATAAGCTCATTGCCTGTCATTTCAAAACAAATGTGTCGATGGTCTGAAAAGGACACCTCATCTGACACATGCCAGTTTTTCACAGTTCTAGCCACGTTAGTCGTGGCAACTGTTATATCAATCACCTCCTTCCGTCGTGAAGTCACGAAGGTTGGTTTGTTTCCTACGTTTAATAAGTCTAAATTATGTTGCATTATAAACTGTAGTACTGACTCACCTCTTGCATTGGTGTTTGTACTGCCCCAAGTCAGATGGTGCGCATTCGCATCACAGCCAATGATCAATTGCAATCCATTTTTCCTGCAATCTCTCACTAGCTGCTCCAATTCCCTTGATGGTGGTTGTTCGGGATCATCATATGGGAGGTATGCTGATCCGAAAACTATCTGCTTCACCCCTCCTCCATCTATGATCTTCATCTTTACCGTGGTTAAATCCCTGGAACGGTGATTTATCAACGGCAGTGTTTTGATGTTTCGTTTGACTATTATGCAAGTTCTCGGGACATCGGCAGATCGGCTATATATAAGCTCTGCACCAATACCCGATAGACCTCTTATTTTGCCCTTGTAAACCCAGGGTTCTTGTATCAAGGCTACATCAAACCTTCTCATGGCGACAGTAAGTTCTGCCGAAGCTGACTTATTATGCTGGAGATTCGCTTGCAGGATTCTGATTGGAGCCATCAATGCCTCTGATGGTTTTGAAGGATATCTTTTCAAGTCTGTAATACGCCTTGAAATTAGCAGCCTTCAATGTTTTATAGGAGACCTCGTCGATCGTGTATACGAGGATTTGCATGTCCTCTCCGACCTTCCGATTTTTCAACAACCAGTCTTCCGTTTTAAGGTCTTTATTTTGCCTCTCTAAACGGGTTCTGACTGTTGATTCTTCAGCCTCTTTCTCGGGGATGCGGGCGAGGACCATAGGGCGTTTGGGCATGTGGCTGGGATCGACCACATTTAAGTCGACTCCTTCCCACAGGCCCTCCATAGTCCTTACCACCTCAGTAGTCCATTTTTTGGTATGTTCGTTAGCACAGTTTACCCACAGAGTACCTGCGCTAAACGATGTTTTATGGAACTGTAGCAGTTGATTTTGACTTCCAACAGAAGCCTCATCCACTGCTAGCTTTAGTTTGTTGATGATCAGGTCTGCGTGAGCCTGATCTAGTTGAGTATCCGGATGGTGCCTGTGTGCCACCGCTATCCTGAATACTTTTGTGACATTGCTGTATGACCTAGTCTGCTCATGAGAGCTCCTTGGTCTCTTAGCAACCCTTTATTGCGGGGGGGTAATGGTATTCTCCCGCGGTCTCTTTTTACCCTCGGGTTTTACCAGTACTCCCGTTTTGTTTTTATGGGGATTTGCTGTGGTCCATGTTCCAGCAGCCATTTTTGCCTTTTTCGTCATCTTTCTTTTTTGAGCTCCAGAAAGGCGTATTTTGCTACTTTGTGCAGAGTCTGTTCCGCTTGGAACAACTTCTGGCTCAGTATTTGGGACAGATACAGAATCCACGACTGAAGTCGCCTCTGTGTCCGTTCCCGTTTTTGTGTTTGTTTTTTCAATCTCGTTCTCCATATTTGTTCCCACGAGTTGGGACGAAATGCTGTCAGGCACGGCAGTGCGCCCTTACCGTGCTAAGGCTATAATCCCCCAGAGTTCGCCATCTCTCTAGGGCATCGCTTTAGATACACTTTACTCCCTGTACCATGCATCCCGTCGGCACGATGGTGTTACACCTTAGGATTGGGAGGATGGATCATTTGGCGTTACCCAGGGTGCACCACGTGGAGGCGATCCATCGCTACACCCCGAGATAAATGGATTAATGGAGAATTAAATGGATAAATTCCACTTTTCTGGAATCCTGACATTATATTGGAAGGAGTTAAGGATTTTTCATGAGCTTGTCCAACACATTCGGCTATTTGGTAAATAGTCATGGGAATTCCAGGATGTCGTAGAAGACAAGAGTCAATACCAGCATTGTAATGTTTTTGCTTTGAATTGTCCAAAGACCGATATATCTAGGGGCTGCATTTTGTGACTCCATTGTGGTGGTGGGGTCAAAATAGTTACACCTGCTGCCCAAGCTTTTTCAACAACGGCAACTGATAAATGACTTTCGTGATTGACATATATTAGAAGGGAAGAATTGTCAGGTGTACTATGTGAATGCTATATGAAATGGTCTAGCTAAAACATGTGAAAAGAGTTCGGCCGTCATCCAACCATTAGGCGTTGCTAATCCCAGTGTACCTGGAGGTGCTCCAGCTACCATGTGAGTTTTGAAATATTTTCTTGGAAAAACCATCGCCGAGGGAAGGTATGTGCCGTTAGCACAAATGATTGCACAAGTTGTTACTAAAGTTTCACGTTCGGCACATTTACACTGAGTAACTTGCTTCGAACCCTTTTCTGCTACAATTTTTCTGGGGTTTTGTACAGTGCTAGTACCCGTTTCATCAAGATTAAATATTCTAGATGCATTACTTACTTGAGGTTTCTTTTCAAATATTTGCCGTGGATGATTAAAAAATGTTTTCACATTGTGTGGGTTAAACGAAGTGATTCTACTTAAACTGCAGGCTTCCGGCTGACGAATGCTAAGCTTCTTTCGTCTTTTCATAAATTGTCGTAGCCAATCAACCCCAGCTTGCTTGTTTTCTGTCCAAGATTCAGGAACAACCAGTTTGTTTACATCCACCATCTCCCACGCAAGCCGTCTACACTCTTTTGTGGATAATCCATATGCCGTTTTACTGCAGGTATTAATATAATCTGCTAATCTTACTTGTCGTTCCTTTGTAAAAATTTGTGGGATGGAATAATTGGGTGTTATTTTTATATCTGCCTCAGCAGTATTGCGTTTTTTGAGTACATATCGTCGTAAAGTTGCAAAACTAATATTATATCTCTCGGCTGCTCCACGTAGAGAATAATAATTTTCCTCTAATACCAACTTTGTGGCAGCAGCCATTACATCTGCAGACGTATTCCCTATTTTCCTAGGCGTTTACTTTCTAACCATCTGAAATAACAAAATAACAAATTGTTGGTAATAATTTATACTATTGCGGTACACAGTGAAACGCGTTTCACTGTGTACCTCATAATACTGTTTCAGTGTGCACCAGTAACCTAACGACACAATAAAATTTAAAACTTTGCTATGTGAGACATTCTCTTACAAAGTGTGTTTCAGGATATGTTATTAAATAAATACAATGCCATTTTAATAGTGAGAATGCCTGAAATCGGCTCTTAATAAATAAAAAAATACATGCCAACTATTCTTATTAAGTTACTACATACCTTTAAAAAACATAAAATCCAATTATTATTCGCAAAACTTATTCCAAGCACGTGAACTCTCATAATAACAACATTCAACTTTACTGGGCAACTGTAAATTTCACAAATGCACTTTATAAGGGCCCCAAATTTAAAAATTAATTTCAGTGTTTTACTGTGAACCATGTACATATTACTGTGTACCACCTTTACTTCCTATAAATTAATAAAAATAGATAAAAATAAACCGTATGGCATTGATAAACTAAGCCTTTCTCAGCAAACTACGACTTTCCCTTACTAGCAAAATAATTAGAACACTAAAACAATTAAACTTTAATCAACTTGCACGTATTAGTCGCACAACTTCAATTATCAAACTTGCTCTAAAAACTAATTTATCTTGAAGTTAAACAAGATATTGTATAGCGTACACCTACTAAATTAGATACAATTTGAATTTAATTTTAGCAAATTTTGTTACGGAGAAGTAATTAAACAGTTTGGTCCAAACTGTCACAATTAAAAATTTTATTGTGGGACAGGTTATTCTGGAACAACATGAAGTTACTGAAAATGGCACTTGTGCATGCTATTTTCTACTCGTGCATATGTGTTTATCACACGCACATATACATATACGCGCAGACATATTGTATATGTATTGTATTTACAAACCAACTAATATTACCAGAAAACGTAAATTAGTTTATTTGGGGTGATTTCCAATAAAAAGTTAAACATAGTTTCAAAAGTTATGCATCACCTAAAATTATGCTTATTTTCATAGATGATTTTTCATGAACAAATGAACAGATCCCGCCAATTTTTTTTTATTTTTTAGATTTCTTTTGGTATTTACACAGTTGGGCAAATGTTTACTCAATTTTGTGTTGAGAAAAGTAAAACTTTTCATGACGTATTCTACACCTAGTGAATGAGATACAATCCGCAGTAATTTATTTGAAACAAGTAATAAAACAACAGTTATATCCAGACTGTGCAGATCTAATCAAAACTTCCATTTGACGGGTAATTACGGGGTCTGAATTATCGGCTCCCTTTCATTGCATAAGTTTGCCTGTTAATACGGGCACTTTGGTTTTGAAGGGGAGAATTTTTAGTTATGTAACACCTTTTATTTTAAAATTTAAAACAGAAATTCAAGGAAATTGTTGTTATAATTTAACTCATTTATACTCATAATTTACTAAATATACAGAATTAATAAATAAAACACTTCTTGATGCGCACAAAAAATACACTCACCGGCACAATTCCGCCACCTAAAATTTTTGATTAAGTTTGACAATTTACAACTTTATTATCTCTACTCCGATTTTCAAGATTCTTACATCAGTTTGTAGTTACATGTATTGTTGTCGTTTGTTATAATCCGATAACAAAAATTTTTTGCTTAGGCGGCATTATACGAGTGTGAATGGAATCATTGTATTTTCTACTAACTTTAAAAAATTCTGTGAAAAAATTGGATGGCGGATTTTGTTTCATACTCCTTCTGTATTATCTTGGAGGTATCCCTAAGATTTTGTTTTTTAAAATATCCGAATATCTCTTTTTTTTGTAAAGGTTGTAAATAAAAATACTGCTTTGAAGGTTTATTTTATTAAAAGTATCAAACGCACTAAAATTAACAAAACAAAACAAAATTTACAACATAACAAAACAATTCAATAGTGGGTATGTCCACCTCTCGGAGCAACGAATGCTCGATCTGTTTGGAATCGAATAAAGATGTGTTATCCTTGCCTGGGGAATAGTCCGATATTCCTCTACCAAGGCCATAACTTTACCAAGTTTTATGGCCTAGGATGACGGCAAATAGCAATTTTTAATTCATCCTATAAATGCTCAATAATATTGAGATCTGGGCTGCATGCGGGCCATTCTAATCTTATCAAACCAATCTCTATTTAAGACATTTATGTTTATTAGCCAATCAGTGTTTTTATTTAGAAAAAATTGTATAGCTGTTACAAGAAAAGAGATATTCAGATAATTCAAAAAACAAAATTTTAGTGATGCATCCGGGATAATATGAGAGGACTATGAAATAACACCAGCCCTTCAATTTTTCCACAGAATTTTTTTAAAGTTAGGAGAAAATACAACGTATTTGTGTAAGGAATTTGTGTAAGTTTAAAAAGAAATCACAATGGGGGTGGCTGAGGTGTAAAAATGTCTTAAATAATCTAGGGGGATGTATCATTAAGAAAGCACAAGCTCAAACTTAGGCTACTAATTCCTAAAGACCTCGCAGGGTGCCCGGATTCCTAAGGGTCCAAAAACCAAAACCGTCATAAGATGATGACAGTAGGGGCTGGAGGGTATGAAATGTCTGTGAGGAAATTAATGAAAAAGGAACATGAACGGGACCCAGAAAGAAAATTACACGTTTGATTTGGTTTTACTATAGATGAAAGTTATATGTTGGTAATGACAGATTGAATAGGTAGGGTGAGAATAGTCATATGTAGAAATATGGTGGTGGGTTGTATGTAGATGAAAATTTATATAATGTGGATGTCTGTGGATAATAATATCAGTAATTTATATGTATGTTATGGATAGATAAAAGTGGTTTTATGGCTGAAGATGAAAAAAACCGGATTATTGTGGCTTGTACCAGATAAATTATAGGTGTGAATGTGAACGAAGCAGTAGAAGGGGGGTGAAATCAGTATATTATGGACCAGATTTTGTTACTGTTGGTTTTTGGGATCGTAAACACTAATATGCTATCAGAACCGACCACTTGATGGTTTAAATACACGACAACGATTTATCGTAGCGATTCATGTGACTGTGCAGTTCGTTGGTACAATTTATCGAACGTCGTATATTTTGAATACAAAATAGCCTGATTTTTTCGGATTTTTGATTTGATCGGACATAATGACAAATCACGGTGACAAATAGATCAAGTGAAGTATAAATATAAAAATGTTTTAATAATACTTATTATCTTACTCGAGGAAGACAAATCCAAAGACACAAAAATTATAATAAATATATTTATTAAAAACACTAATATATTCTTTTGTCGATAAAATTGTACAATTTTTCATGACAATAAAGCATATTTCTATTCTATTCTATTCTTTTTACACCTTATTTGCGCTGATACATACATAACCTGAAAGATTTAGCAACTAACTCCATACGGACTATGTGCGCATGCGCGTCGCATAAAAAATATCTATCATTTCAAAAAATATTAAACACCTAGGAAGAGTTTCGAAAAAATTATAAAAAATATCTGCTGAAACATTGCTTTTACTGCTCAGAAGCATAAATATTTTTTTGTTAATATGTGTTCTTATTTGGGACGTTTTTTTTTAAAGTTACGTTTGATATTCCTTTTTACTTTATCATACTACATACGTAGTATAATAGATAAAGTTATATGATTGTGCAGAAAAAAAATTCAGATTTCCTTTTTTCTCGACCTTTTGAGTCACCCTGAGTCTAAAAAGCAAATAAAAAAAAACATGTCAGAAGTATGTACATATGTACGTACGTACCTAAGGGCACTCGAATAATTTGTTATAAAAAATTCGTAACTCCCCTCCTATGGGCAGTTAAGAAATCTGACTAATATCATTCAATTAAACAATAGGGCATCTAATATATATATCAAAAAATAAACAAATTGCTTGGAGCCATTTTTAAGAAAAACTAGTTCATAATTATGTCAAATTTTGTCGCCTTAAATATAGGCAACCCATACCTTTTTCTGAAAAACGATAATATTTTCCTTATAGACCCATCTTTAGACTATACAACGACCTTTTCAAATTAAACTTATCTTAAATACGTTTTTAGATAGGCAAGGAAATATGCCGCGTTGCCGGTCGGCCATATTGGCTGCTATGTTGAATTTGGAAATGTAAAATTAGGCATTTCCATTTACCTATCGATTAGCTAACTTTCTAACAAGTTTCATTCGTTTAGTTCAAAATTTGAAAAATGGGCCCTAAATAATCCCCCTATTTCAGCCCCCCTTTGAGAGATTTATTTAAAAAGCTTAGTTTCTCGATAAAATTCTTTTAAACTTACTCATACCGAATTTCACCAAAATCGGTCTAGTAGTTTTTGCTGGGTGGTGGCGACATACATACAGTTGAGTCCGGGAATCTTTACCCGTGCGTCATCATCTAAAGCATACGAAATAAGTCGATGATAAGTCGGAAATTGAAATTTACTAAACGCAACAGCAAGTCACTTACTGTCACTTGCTGTTGCGTGTAGTAAATTTCAATTTCCGACTTATTATCGACTTATTTCGTATGCTTTAAATGATGACGTACTGGTAAAGATTTCCGGACTCAACTGTATGTAGGTACGTACCTACGTACATACTTCCGACATTTTTTTTATTTGCTTTTTAGACAAAGGGCGACTCAAAAGGTCGAAAAAAAGTGAAATCTGATTTTTTTTTTCTGCACGATCATAAAATATAACTTTATCTATTATACTATGTATGTAGTACGATAAAGTAAAAAGGAATATCAAACGTAACTTAAAAAAACATCCCAAATAAGAACACATATTAACAAAAAATTATTTATGCTTCTGAGCAGTAAAAGCAATGTTTCAGCAGATAATTTTTATAGTTTTTTCGAAACCTTTCCTAGGTGTTTAATAATTTTGAAGTTATACTTATTTGTGCGCGATTGAGAGTGAATTTTTATTATGCCACGCGCATGCGCAAATAGACAGTATGGAGTTAGTTGCTAAATATTTCAAGTTATGTATGTATCAGCGCAAATAAGGTGTGAAAAGCATATATTAGTCTTTTTAGGAAATATATTTATTATAATTTTTGTGCTTTGGATTTGTCTTCCTCGGGAGAAAGATAATAACGCTCGGTTTCATAATCAGTTAAAGTGGACTTTAAATTTTAAGTTGGTACCTTTATCAATGCAATTCATATGGGTAAATGTCAACTTTAAAGTGAACTTTAGTTAATGTTCACTTTAAGTTGATTATTTTTATGTACGAGTCTGGGTTGTCATAATATATAATTAATACAACAGTATTTTGAACACTACTCGTTTATTTAGGCGTATTTACGTGAATATAACAATTACAACAACAATAGCGAGTATATTATATCTATCTGAAAGTAGTTCGCGCATGTTTGTGTCTAATCTTCGGCGCGCGCACTTCGCGGTTCGTCTCGTGATTGAATAGTCCGAGAGCTCGATACATCACACTCCTTCCTCCTAGATGAATTTACTCATAGTCCTCCAAATACTTTGGAGGTTTTCTTATTCGAGCGGGTGGCTTCTTGACTTCAGAGACCTGCTCTCCAAGTTCTGGTTCTGGATCTACCAAATCGTAGGGATGCGGGGAAAGCTGTGGCGGAGTTTCGCGTATTCCAGTTTCCATCGAGGTTGACGGTGTAACTTCGTCTGTGGTTTCCTGGTCACATACACGAGTTCTTATTTGGTCAGAATGACGACGTAAAATTTTACCATCAGGTGTTTGAACTTTGTAGCTTAATGGTCCGGTGGTTTCAATTATTTTGGAAGGAAGCCACTTTTGACCAGGAGTAAATGACCTTGCAAATACAGTCTCGTTTTCGTGAAAAACTCTGGACCTTGCTTCCTTAGGATATTTGATCTCTTGCTTGGCTAGCATCTCTTTCCTAAAATCAGGCTGTAGACGATCAAAAAGTGAGCCTAACTTCCGCCCCATTAATATTTCGGATGGGCATCTCCCTGTCGCACAATGGGGTGTAATGTGCTGAGTAAGAAGATATCGGTGCAATGCTACTTGTATGTTGGTTTGTTCATTGCTATCTGTCATTTTCTTAAGTGCATTTTTTACATTTTGTACCATGCGTTCCGCTTGCCCATTACTACTTGGATGGTACGGTGCAACCAATGCTTGTCTAATAAGGTTTTTCTTTATAAAATCTTGGAACTCAGCCGACGTAAAACTAGTTCCGTTATCCGACACCACAACATCTGGAATGCCATGAGTGGCAAATAAACCGCGTAAAATGTCTATGGTCACAGGACTAGAGGTATTTAGAACAATTTTTACCTCCAAACACTTTGAATATGGGTCTATGATTATCAGAAACATTTTTCCTTTTAATGGACCGGCAAAATCGAGGTGTATTCTTGTCCATGGAGCTCTGGCCCACTCCCAAGGATGGATTGGAGCCTTTTTTGTCATATTTCTAGACTCTTGGCACTCGCTGCAAGTATTTACTAGGTGTTCAATTTGCTTGTCGAGATTTTGCCAAAAAACATATGAGCATGCCAGTGACTTCATTTTTACGATTCCAGGGTGTGCTGAGTGTGGCAAATTCAGTATTGTTTTCCTCCCTCCGAGTGGAGCTATTACCCTTGTACCCCATAACAGGTAGTCTTGATAACAGCTAATTTCGTGTTTACGTTGTAGATAAGGAGTATATTCGTCTGAAAATTTAATTTTCTCCTCAGGCCAGCCTTTCCATGCCCACTGCAAAATTTTAGATAACACTGGGTCCTTCTTAGTTTCACTCGCGATGTCTTTGGCACAGATTAGTTTTTCTGGATGTTCTCGAGCATCAAAACGTCATCTGAGTTTGGCGGTTCTGGCGCCTTTACCTTTTGTGGCAACCTGCTCAGAGCATCTGCATTCTGAATTTTTGCACCCGGTATGTAGCATAATTCGTAATCATACGCAGATAACATACGAGCCCATCTAAGCATTCTGGGTGACAGTATCTCTGGAACACCTTTTTTTGGATTAAAAATACCCAGCAATGGTTTATGGTCCGTTTTTATGCTTATTCTCCTGCCATATACATATTCATGGAATTTTTTAACGCCCGATAGTATGGCCAGTGCTTATTTGTCGATTTGGGCGAAGCTTCGTTCCGCAGACGATAGAGTACGACTATGGTACGCCACTGGATATTCGCGTCCCTCATCATCGCGCTGGCTAAGCACACAACTGACCCCGTAAGGGCTAGCATCACACGTCAAAAATAAATCTTTCCGTTCGCTGTAATGTCCCAACACACCGGTTCTTTTGCCAAAATGTCTTTTAATAATTCAAAAGCTTTTTTTCCTTGAAACGCCACTGCCAAGGAACGTCCTTTCGGAGCAGTGCATGTAACGGCTTTGCAATAGTTGCCTTGTCTTTTAGGAAAGCATGATAAAAATTTAAAAGTCCAAGAAAAGCTTGTAATTCGGTTTTATTAGTCGGAACAGGCGCATTGGTGATGGCCGCGATTTTGTCTTTAGTGGAACGTAAACCGTCTTCACTAATTTGAAACCCGAGAAACTCTATTGTCTTTGTTCGAAAAACGCACTTTTCCTAGAAACGCGTTAATACTGCACGCACTTTTGAGTCTAAGTCTATTTCTGAGCTACCTACTATTAGAATGTCATCGTAATACGGTAGTACACCCGAAATACCCGTTAATCTAGTGTCTATGAATTTTTGAAAAATTTGTGGAGCCACGGATATACCGAACTGTAAACGATTGCATTTAAAAGCCCCCTTATGCGTAATAATTGTTTGTGCTTCCGCAGCTTCGCGGTTGACACTTAACTGCAGATAAGCTTGCGCCATGTCTAGTTTTGCAAACACTTTACCGCCCGCGAGAGTGGATAAAATGTTCTGTACCCCTGGACTGAGTAAGGTTCTGGATTTAGCGCTAAGTTCAATGTAGATTTGTAATCGCCGCAGATCCGAACCTCTCCGTTGTCTTTGCAAACGGTCACAATTGGGGTGCACCATTTTGGGTGTGTAATCGGCTCTAAAACACCCTGCGCTATAAGCCTGTCCAATTCAGCTTCAATCTTGTCTTTTAGTGCAAAGGGAACTTTGCGCGCTTTAAGCATAATTTGGCCTTACATTTTTGTCTAAAGAAAAACTTACTGGGGGACCCGGTAAAATCCCAAATCCGTGTTAAATACATCTGGGTATTCTTCTGGATAATTAATGATGGAATAAATCTGACTTACCCCTGCTATGGTTAATCCTAACCTTTCAAACCAGTTTCTACCCAGAAGGCTGGCGCGGTTTCCTTCCGTAACTATAAGTAGGCTTGGCTGACTGTTGACCCCATTGCACCTCCACTAGAGACTGACCCAGTATGGGTATCACTGTATTTTGATAATCGCGTAGAATAACACTGGATTGATTTAATTTAGGTCGATTTTCACTAAATATTTTATGGTAGGTCGATTTTCTAATCACTGAGAAACTTGCGCCCGAATCAACCTCCATTTTCACATTTTTGTCACTGAGTAGCACGTCTACTAAATATTTACCGGTAATGCTATCAGACGTCACGTTAAATAACGAAAAATTATAGTCGCTAATTTGATAACAAACACTTTGAGTATTTTCCGAAACCGGCTCGGTATTTGATGTCGATTCCTCGGTAGTCTGATGCACTTTGCGTCTTTGATTTTGGTCTTTCTTTTTACCAAAACAAGCTATTTCAATGTGTCCAATTTTCCTGCAAAATGTACAGGTTGATTTAATGTGTTCACAATGTTCAGGAGAATGTTCCTTTTCGCACCGAAAACACTTTTTCCGTTCGCGATCAGCTGATTTTTGTTTTGATTGTCCTGGCTGATTTTTACGAAAACTTACTGCGTTCACCTCTGTGTTCAACTCACTCTCCCGTAACACCTGCAAACTTTGAACAGCCACTTCGTGTGCCAGGCACATGTCTTGTGCGTCTTTAAGTTTTAACTTTTCTGTGGCGAGCAACTTTTGCTGTAAGGTCTCACCAAAAAGCCCACAGACTAATATATCTCGTAGCATTGTGTCCAGGACAGTTCCGAAACCACATGGTTCTGCCAATTTTCGCAATTGTTTTAGATACACAGAAATTGTTTCAGCAGTTTGCTGATTTCGCCTATAAAACTTGAATCTGCAGACAATTTCAGACGTTTTTGGCGCAAAATGTTTTTTCAACTCTGCAGTGATCTCTTCGTAGCTCGAATCACTAACTTTTGCTGGTGCAACCAAAGACCTTATAATTTCGTAAGTATTTGCCCCACACAGACTCAGAAATGTGGCTCTTTTCTTCTCTGGATCCGTGATATTATTGGCCGTGAAGAAGAAATCCATTCGTTCGACGTAGGAGTCCCAATTTTTTGGCTCACTAATATTGAAGTTTTCGATGTTTCCGTAAGCTGCCATGTTGTCTTATTATTTATCCCCGGGAATGAACAAGAACAAAGCACTTAAATCACATTTATCTCCGCAGCCAATTTTATGTACGAGTCTGGGTTGTCATAATATACAGGGTGTCCAGAAACTCTACCGACAAACGAAGACAGGAGATTCCTCAGATAATTTTAAGACAATTTAACCCAATTCACCTAGTCCGAAAATGCTTCCTAAGGGAGCTAGAGCTCTTTGAAGATGGCGTCATGTAATTAGTTTTTCTTAAATACCTCCAGAACGCTTCTATTTAGAAAAACGAAAATTGTTATGCTTATTTACTTTCCAGAAGTGAATCTATTCCACCCATTGCGAATTTTTAGTACGGGTCATAGGCGTCCGTTTTGGGTAGGGCAACGGATATTTTATCGCCTAACTTTTTTGTCTTTAATTTTTAAGCATTTTTGACTCTGAATTATTAAATTGTGAGGTATTCTTGTACTAAAAGGTACTCTTACTTTAAGTCGATAGGATACTCCGTTTTCTAGAAAAATTGATTTGAAAATTTTTCGTTCTTTGAATTTAAAAAAAAAAGATTAAAAAAAAACTATTTAGAAAGATGAAAACTGGTACATTTATTTATATTCCAGAGATTAATCGATTTCATGAACGGCGAATTTCTAGTACTGGTTATAGACGTCCGTTTTGGGTAGGTCACCAGTTATTTAATAGCATAATTTTATTGTCTTTAATTTTTAAGTATTTTTGACACTAGATTATTCAATTATGATATATTCGAGTACTAAAAGTTACTCTTGGTTTAAGTTGGTAAAATACATCATTTTTTTAAAATTGTTTTCAATTTTTTTTCAAATTCTCAAAGCTAAAAACTTTCAAATCGATTTTTCTAGAAAATGGTGTGTCCTACCGACTTAAAGTAAGAGTACCTTTTAGTACTAGAATACCTCACAATTTAATAATCCAGTATCAAAAATTCTTAAAAGATGAAGACAAAAAAGTTATGCGATAAAATAACCGTTGCGCTACCCAAAACGGACGCCTATGACCGGTATTAGAAATTCACAATGGATGGAATCGATTCATTTCTGGAAAGTAAATATGCATACAAATTTTCGTTTTTCTAAATAGAAGCGTTCTGGAGGTATTTAAGAAAAACTAATTACAGGGCGCCATCTTCAAAGAGCTCTAGCTCCCTTAGGAAGCATTTTCGGACTAGGTGAATTGGGTTAAATTATCTTAAAATAATCTGAGGAATCTCCTGTCTTCGTTTGTCGGTAGAGTTTCTGGACACCCTGTATAATTAATACAACAGTATTTTGAACACTACTCGTTTATTTAGGTGTATTTACGTGAATATAACAATTACAACAACAATAGCGAGTATATTATATCTATCTGAAAGGAGTTCGCGCATGTGTGTGTCTGATCATCGGCGCGCGCACTTCGCGGTTCGTCTCGTGATTGAATAGTCCGAGAGCTCGATACATCACAATTATGAAACCGGACGTAAGTATTATTAACACATTTTTATATTTATACTTCACCTGATCTATTTGTCTCCGTGATTTGACATTATGTCTGATCAAATCAAAAATCTGAAAAAGTCAGGCTGTTTTGTATTTAAAATATAAGACGTTCGATAAATTGTACCAACGAACTGCACAGTCACATGAATCGCTACGATAAACCGTTGTCGTGTATTATTTAAAGCATCAAGTCTCTAATAAAGTCATAACAGAATAGCTATATTGTTTATACTTTTATAGACGAGGATATTAAGAAGTTATTGAAAATAAAACTCCATTTTGTTTATTTACAGATAAATAAACGCAATGAGAGCGAGTCGAATAAATCAATAAAAACAACGTTCTCAGAAATAAAAAGCATCTGGCAATACGAACGAGTTACTTTCATATTCTTATAATAAAACTGGTACAGATGGTGTGTCTTTTCTGGTTATTGCCAACTAAGGAGAAATACACATAGCACTGGGGGGATTTAGAGTAGTACACACCCTTTCCGGGACAGATCGGGAAACGGGAATAAGAAAATATTTGGTTTTATTACTAAAGGTAATGATTATTTGCTACCGTAGCATCGCTCAACGAATAAACATTTATGGGAATTGCGGACGTAAATTCTTTAGATGGATATTTTTGTTAGATGCGCTAAAAAGAAAATTGCAAAATATGTAAATATCATGCAAATTTATATAGCATGATAATAATTTCTTTTAAAAGTTACATACAATATAATATCCATTCATACATAGGTACATACAGTGTGTCAATTTGGAAAGTTACCGCCTTCTACAATTTGGTCAGAAAACCACTTAGAGAAAACCTAAAAATATGCAAAAACACGTCAAATTTATTTGTGAGAGCGACATTTTGTAGATCAATGTTCAACTACGTTACAATAACCCATTAGCGTGGGCGGACACAAAACCTAAAATCTTTAATAGAGAGGGGGTTGAGTGATACCTCATTTTAAAGTAGTTCAACTACCTTTTCAAAAATACCACAAACGTTATATTTCTTTTCAGTACTTTTGGAAAAATCTTTTACTCAATACTCCAAAATGTTTTTGGAGTTCTGCAGACGGATCACGAAAGTCGACTCGACTAAATCGACTTAACTCGTTATTGAGTCTATTGAGTTGCTCAAGAACCTCGATCGAGTAGAAAATCGAGTTGCTCGATTGTACCTAACTTCTGTTCAGTTTATGTAGGCAACCGAAGACACGTTCAAACGTTTTTTTTTTCGTTGTTTAGGGTTAATTGTCGTTATTGGGTGCATTCAGCAGACTCAAGCAACTGTCAGTTGTTAAATATGACAAGAGAATTGACTGACAGCGACATTTCTGGATTGGAATGGTAACTAATTTGCTGTCTTGACCTTGACAATTTACGTGAAACGTCTATGAGTATGTATGGTTTGTGATTACTTGATTACTTAGCAAATCCAAATAAGATTGACGTATGGCGTGTGTCTAACACGTATATTTTAAGTTATCTGTATCTTAAAAAAACATGAATTGAAGGTAAGGAAGGCTGGAAGGCATATAAATTACGCTGATAAATATCTGAGCTGCTTTGTTGGATTATTGCTATGTACCTATTACGTTTATGTCGCAAGAAATTCAAGAATTTAAAAATTATGTATGAATTAAATGGGGTTATTTATAAATTACCATTTCATAATAATTTTCATTTCTGTTCTTGGGGTGTATTTCACGTATTTGCAAATCATTTTGAAAAATTTGATAGTTGTCATAACCTATTTCGTACGTACAGGAAAGTATACCATTCAGAAGAATCGTTAACGATTACACATCGCTACGTAATCGATTAGTCATCACAGTTTTCTGCTGAATACAGCCATTGTTACTGTTGATTTAAATTGAAATATCAATGTAAACTGGACCAACCCCAAAACAGTGGGAAATTTTATTAGATTCATTTGAGTCTAACCCTAAAATGGTTTCTGGAAGAGCTACGGGTCTCAATGCCAATCATATTATAAGAAATAAGTGGGAAACCCTTGCTGCCCGGCTTAATAGTTTGGGGTATACTAATAAACCAGTTGAAAAATGGATAAAGGTAGGAACATATTTCATCATCATCATCACACAGCCAAATTTGTCCACTGTCGGACATATGCCTCCTCAAGATGTCTCCACCCTTCTCTGTCCTGGGCAGCTGCAATCCAGTTTGTCGCTATTCTCTTAATATCGTCGGTCCATCTGGTAGGTGGTCTTCCACGACTTCGTTTGTCTGACCTTGGCCGCCACTCTAAGATCTTCCTTGTCCATCTGTTGCCTCTCTGTCTTGCGACGTGTCCTGACCATTTCCACTTCAACTTCGTAATGCGCTTTATGATGTCTTCCACTCCAGTTCTTCGCCGTACATATTTAGTTATTCTTATATGGCAAAAATCATTTAAAATAATTATGCCTTTCAGACTTGGACCGATTTTAAGTCGGCATTGAAAAAGAAGGCTGCAGAAATAAAACGTGAACAAACTGGAACTGGAGGAGGACCCCCAAGTGGAAATCAATTGACGTCCTACTAGGAGTAGGCTTTGAAATTGCTGGGTAGTAGTTTTATTGGACTAAATATGTTAGAAGCAGGCGTAAGTCCCTTCTTATTACTTTCTAATCCCAAAAATGGTAACCAAACAAACATGTTATGCTAAAATTGAATAAGATAAGGGTCACAACAATATTTAAAATAGTTCTGTATTATGAATATGGTAAATTACATATAGCAAAATACCTACCGTTGTGCCGAAAGCCTTCTTTAAACTAATCTTAAATTAAAGGACTGCTTTCTTATGGCGTTGACGAAAACCAGATTTGGAGAATAATTTTTCTCATTTCAAATTCATACTCAGAATATCGAAAAAAATAATTAGTATAATTTAGTACGGGTAATATTTTCATATATTTTTTATTTTATTCTACTTAGTATTTTGTTTCTTTTTAGTTACTTTTAGTGCGGCAGATTCGTGCAAATATTATAAGAATTGTGTATTTAATGATAGAACCTTATAATTTGGACCACATATACAAGAAATTAACAAATTTGGTCCAAAGCACTTGTGATTTTATATAGGAATAAGTTTTTATAGAAGATAATTACAAATATTAGAGTTTTTATAAAAATGTTTTTTTTTTAATTTCGTCCAAAACACACTAATAATACTAGCGTAACCTTCAAAACTGGTTAACTCGCCTCCTTTAGGGTTGTCGAGAGATTTTGGTAGAGTCGATTTATCGAATGTCGTGAAACAAAGTTCCCGATTATCGAGTTAACTCGATCGACTGAAGGCGATAATCGAGTTTCGTGATCTGACAACTAAAGTCGATACTTAATATCTTTACGGTTTTACTTGATTTTCCAAAGGTCATCAAAGAAAATATAATTTATGTGGTATTTCTGAAAAGGTAGTTGAACGACCTTTTAAAGGAGGTATCACTCAACCCTCCATGCCATTAAAGATTTTGAGGGTTGATGTAATTTAGTTGATTATTTCATTCATAGGAGATTCTGACCAAAAAGCTAGATAAATCTAAATTAAATTGATAATTTTTAATAATTTCCCGTCGTCAAGTATATTACGTCAGATGCCCTTCGTTGCTACGAAAAAATACATTTAGTGACATTAATCAAAATTAATGTTTTAAAAATTATAAAAGTGATGACTTTCAACCGTAAAATATTTATAACAACTGTGCGTTTAATTGTACTAATTTTTACTTACATAAATAAATTACAATAAAATTTTAGTTTTGAACAGTTTTATTCATGAAATAATCGCAACAAATTGCACTCGATCTCTAAAATTAATATAGAATTTTTGCCCTCGTGACACTTTTGACATAATTTCACTCGCCTTCGGCTCGTGAAATTAAAACTGTCAAAGTGTCACTCGGGAAAAATTCAATAATTTTAGAGCTCTTGTGCAATTACTACTGATAACTGGTCTATAAAATATCTCCGTCACAAATAAATTTGACGTATTTTTGTATATTTTTAGATTTTCTATAAGCATCAAATTATAAAGAGTGGCACCCTCAATTTTTGGAGTTCTGAACTCCATAGGTACTTAATATCTGTACGGTTTCACGTGCTTTTTCCAAAAGTACTAAAAAGGAATATAATATATGTGGTATTTTTGAAAAGGTAGTTAAACGATCTTTAAAATGAAGTATCACTCAACCCTCCTTTCCTTTAAAGATTTTGAGGGTTGATGTAATTTAGTTTTCGTAGTAAAACTTGTCTACAGAATGACCCCCTCAAAAATAAATTTGACGTATTTTTAGAGTGGTACCTTTTGAAATTAACACACTGCATATACATACAGTGCATTCATAAAGTGTGAAAACGGTCTATTATCTCATGACTTAATTATTCTCAGAGTTAAAGCTCTGATAGGTCGATTTTTATTTTTAAACTATGATTTTTTGACGTATATCCCATAATAGTGACGTCATCGATTTGGGCGTGATGACGTCATCGATGATTATTTTAAAGGGGAATTGGGGTAGTGTGGTAGCTTATTTCAAAGGTGATTTAATTCTCTATTCAGTAATATAGACATTAACATAATTATTTATACATTAACATCATTATTTATTTATTCAAAAAAATAATTTTTGAATTAAATTAATTGCCGCAAAAAAAAGAATAATATTTAATTTATTTAACTATTTAAATACATTTTACTGCTGTCAGAAAAGAGAAAGAAAAATGTTTATTTGACAAATAAACATTCATTTCTCTTAAATTAGTTGTTCAAACTGCCAAGAGGCAGGTGTGTGGCTGTTTGACATTTAATTTAAGCGAAAAGCAATGTTTATTTATCAACTAAACATTTTTTTTATAGTATGTGGCATCAGTAAAATATATTTTGAGTTAAATAAATTACATACATTCTTCTTTTTGCGTCAATTATTTTAATCCAAAAATTATTTTTTGGCCACCCTGTATAAATAATGATGTTAATGTTTAAACTACTGAATAGCGAATTGAATCACCTTTCAAATGAGCTACCACACGACCCCTATTCCCATTAAAAAAACCATTGATGACGTCATAACGCCCAAATAGATGACGTCACTATTATGTACTATACGTCAAAAAATCATAATTTAAAAATAAAAATCGAACTGTCAGAGCTTTAACTCTGAAAATAATTAAGTCATGAGATAATAGACCGTTTCCACACTTTACGAATGCACTGTATAATAAAAAATACTTAATTAGTAAAAACATACGATTTTTTGTATATTTCGAATATCGGGTGTTGAACCGTCTAAGGCTGTGTAAAATATGAATTTCATGTTTATTTCAATAATCAGTCAATAAAATAGATTAATATTGACAATAAGCTGGAGATACGCATGCCTGCTACTAGCACACTGGCATACCAGTAACTAGTAAGAGCCAGCTACTGTTCCCAAACTGGCAAGTGTGTACGTTAACTGGCATGCTAGCTAATTACAACGAATTTGAATTTTTTTGCTAGTAGCGTGCTGTGAGATGCAAGGCGCATGGGTGTGAGTGTCACTGGCATGTGTGAACGCGCGCAAAAAAATAATCGTTTTATTTTAAACTTGTTTTAAAAAATGTTTAGTTTGTGTGATAAAAATGTAAATCATCAAATTCATTTGTATTTATAGCTATGCAATTATAGTGTATTTGAAATTCACCTAAATCATCTCTATATGTATAAAAATAAAATAGCCCTTGACAATGCTTACATCAAAATTTCAAAATTCAAGAGGAAGTAGGTCGGATTCATTATTAAATTTCTAACAATTATCCATGGCCATAAGCAATATTTGCTTGTTTAATTCATTCCGAATACCCAAGGATCCCCTTTTTTGTTGGAAACTCAAAAACTGTTAATTACAAAACAAATATTTTAGTTTCACATGAAAACCACTCGATTGTTTACTAGCACTGGCATGTGTAAAAATCCACCCTGATTTTTCGCCTTGCCAGTAAAGGCATGCGAGCTACTGGCATGCTAATTACTCGCAAATGTGTTTTGTGCATGCCAATCACTGGCTTATGCCAGCAACTGGCATGCTAGCTACTCTCCTAATTTACAGGCATGTGTGTAGCCAGCTTTACCTACTGGAAATTATAAAACAAGGAAAACCAAACAGCAGAGATCAAAAGACGAGTTAGACTCGCATGAGCGGCATTTGGCAAACTAAACTACATCCTTAAAAACAAAAGATATCGTCAAAATCTTAAAACCAAGATATACAGTCCATGCGTACATCCTGTTCTCACTTATGGTTCCTAAACGTGGATGTTTACAATAGCAAACATAGACAAAATCATAAAAACCCAAAGAGCAATGAAAGGCCAAATGTTGCACATAAGACTAATGGATAAAATGAGAAACGAGTGGATAAGAGAGAAAACAAAAGTTAGGGATGTTAAACAAGACGTTTTAAAATTGTGACGGAGATTTGCTGGACATAATATAAGACAAAAAAAAGACCGATGGAACAAAATTATTATAAATTGGAGACCGTGGAAATACAGTGGGGTGCAAAATTAACCGGACACCTTAAAAATCGGTCATTTTTGATGTCTCAAATTTTCTAAACCGGTTGTCCGATTTAAGTGATTTTTTATGTTATAGCCTTATTCTTTAACAATATCGCTGTAATAGTATTGATGCTAAACAGGTAAATTTTTTATTGTATACCGGGTGTAATGAAACTGTGTTTTTTTCTCTCAAACTTCGCATCACCCTGTGAAATATTCTAGCATTTATAAAATACTCAAATTAAAACCCAACTATAGCCTCATTTTTTCTCAACATTCTGTTTTTTGTTTCAATCGCTTATGTTGGACCGTAAAAAAGTTAGGTACTTTAAAAATTAGCCATGTTTTCCATGAATACAGGGTGTTTTTCAATAAGTATATTCAAGAGGTAATTAATGACAGTTTGCTTTATAAACCTATGTCCGCAAATGCTTCGTTTCTGAGATAGAGGGTGTTGAAATTTCTCTTACAAAGTGAAGATTTATTTATTGCTTTAAAACCGGTTGAGATATGGAAATGAAATTTTGTGGGTTTTAAGATTTTTTTATTGTACATTTTTTGACATACAAGCAGGAATTTAATATGCACCATTGGCGCGCATACGGTTAATATGACGGCTCATATTACCCGTATGGGCGCCAATGGTTAATATTATTTTCTTACTTGTATGTCAAAAAATGTATAATAAAAAAAATCTTAAAACTCACAAAATTTCATTTGCATATCTCAACCCGTTTTAAAGCAATAAATAAATTTTCAGCTTGTAAGAAAAGTTTCAACACCCTCTATCTCAGAAACGAAGGATTTGCGGACATACCGTTTATAAAGCAAACTGTCATTATTTTTTCATGTAGAATTACCCTGCCATACTTATTTAAAAAGCACCCTGTATTGATGAAAAGCATGGCTAGTTGTTAAAGTACGTAACTTTTTATGGTCTACTGTAAGCGAATGAATCAAAAAACAAAATCTTGAGAAACATGAGGCTATAGTTGGATTTTAATTTCAGTATTTTACAAATGCTAGAATATACCACAGGGTGATGCGAACTTTGAGAAAAAAACACCGTTTGATTGGTACACCCGGTATACAATGAAAATTTAACTGTTTAGCAACAATACTCTTACGGCGATATTGTTAAAGAATAAGGCTATAATATATTAAAAAAATCACTTAAATCGGACAACAGGTTCAAGAAATTCGAGACATCAAATATGACCCATTTTTAAGGTGTCCGGTTAATTTTGCACCCCAGTGTATAAACAAAGCAGAGGACGTCCCCAAATGAGATAGGCAGATGATATCAAGAAGCACATGGGCTCAAGGTGGATAACTGTAGCGACAGACAGAGAAGAATGGAAAAGGATTGGGGAGGCCTATGTCCAAAGATGATAGAAAACTCAACATTATCATATCATTCATACAGAATACATTTTACAAGTTTTACGCCATAAATTCTCCCGTACTATGCTTCTCATTCTAGCAACTATTTGGAATGTAGTAATAAGAATAATGATTCCATAGTTGGAGAATTTACGCTCCTATCAGAGATTTTGTGAATAGATTACTGTCAAATGTTCTTATCCATAGGTATTTTATGCTATTAATGATTTATTAAATTATTAATTTATTAAGTTTTATTGCTTTTTAATGAACGTATTATATTTAGAGTAGTCACTGAAGGTAGATATGAGCTACTACCTCAGATTTCGTTGAAACGCCATCATCGATTCTCATGTGAAAATTGGTGAGTGGTTAAAGGATACCTCAAGGAATAAAATGACATGGTGCCAACTTGCACTTTTACTCTGGGGATGGATGCCACCCCTCCTCTGCGATGAAAATTATTTTAATAACAATAACCCCATATATCTATAGGACAAATTTTAAGCAAAGTTATTAAAATAAATAAATACTTTTTAAGTTATAGGTCTGGATTCCGCATACGAATAAAAGTTGATTAATAGCATGCTGAAAATTTGTTAATACCTTAAGGGTGTCCAGTCGGATAAACTTTGATATGTGGGAACACTGCAACAGGGGCAGTTTTAATTGTGGAACAGGTTAAAAATTTGGAACGGTCAGACCACGAAAACGGCACATTTATTTTGTCCGACAGAACAGACTTACAGTCTCCGAACAGAGATTAAACTCTCATGCAAAAATCAGACTGCTATTTATCACCTGCACCTGTCATAATTCCTGTCATTTGACATTTTCTACATGTTTCACTCATTAAAACGTAATTTGGTGATAAATAGCTGTCTAATTTTTGCATGAGAGTTTAATCTCTGTTCGGAGAGTTTAAGTCTGTTCTGTCGGACAAAATACATGTGCCGTTTTCGTGGTCTAACCGTTCCAAATTTTTAAACTGTTCTACAATTAAAACTTCCCCTGTTACAGTGTTCCCATATATTAAAGTTTGTCCGACTAGACACCCTTAAGCTATTAACAAATTTTCAGCTTGCTATTAATCAACTTTTTTTTCATACGCGGATCCAGACCTATTACTAAAGATCGAAAATTTAAATTTTTGTGAAACAAATGCATGTTTTAAAGCGATTTTTCATAAATAACTCAAAAACTATAAGTTTTTGAAAAACAGTTATTCTTACCAAAATTAAAGTCAATAAAAAATCGAACAAATTTCTTTCTTGAAAAACATTTTATTATTAATTCAAAGTGAGTTAGAGGTAATTGAATGTAATGTTGTTTCGGCGAGTACTCAAATCTCAGTATTCAAACTTAAATAACGGGAAAACGCTGGACTTTATAGGATATACTTACTAAACAGTTATTAAAGTACTCAGAAATATTTATCAAATGAGCTCCCGAAGAAGTTGATAGCAATAAAATTTATCCTCCAAAATTTTTCAAAATTTATGCTCCAAAATTATTTTCAAAAAAATATTATTGTTTTTTTTTTTTAATAATTCCGGTAACCTTTTAGATCGCAAGTTAAACTAAATAAAACAACCACTTAAAAGGTACTTTCAAGGGTTATAAAATTGTATCAAATTTAATAATTATTTAAATCCCTTTTTTTTAAGATAAAAAGTTACAGGGCCCCGGTTGCATATTTACAAATGCTAGCGTGTGTAGACACCAGGGTATTGAAATCAGTTAGGGTTTGGAAAAACAGTACATTTACAGATGCTAGCGTGTGTAGACACCATGGTGTTGTAATTGCAGTTATGTATCTTCACCCATCTTTCTATTGTAGATTTTTTCCTGACGTTATGCGTCATCCCGAACACCATTCAAAAAGTTTCAAATTGATAGGTGATGTATTTAAAAATCGATTTATTCCGGTGTTATTTTTGTTCTAAATGCCATGGCCTAATAGGTTCCGTTCGCAATGAATATAATAATATGATTCTTCTTTGTTAATACTAACAGTCGTCCCTCTATACGTTTATATCTGCGCTATTAAAGAGTACATAATGCATAAAAGTGTTCATATGGTTAACATTTACAACTGTCGGCTTAAGTTTGATATCAAAGTAGAAAAAAAAGTATTTTTTAGTCTAACACTTGCCGGAAATAAAAAAATTCATATGTGCACTTCACATCCTCCTTAATTAAGATAAAGATCAGCCGGCAAAAACGTCAACTGTTTGAAACATGTTGTTTGCGTGTGGTCGTCGTTGGTACATGGAACAAGACGCTCGACGTCTATGCCATACTGCGGCGTCGAAATCGTTTATTCGCTAAACTTAGCATGAACACACACATACGGAAGCAAAGACGGCACTTATGTGTGTTTTTAAGGGGATAATTTATGAGCCTATAAATTTAAGGATAGTTGGGATCGTTGGTATTTTAGAGTGACAGGAATTTTCGTTTCTTTGATGAAGTGTGTTCACTGCAAAGATATACTTTCACTTTAACATTCATTGGTATATAAAGTATGCACTAAAACAAGTGATAGAGAAAACATTCAAGTACGATAGAGAAACACATATACTTTTCCTAGTCTTTAAACAGACGGTTGACAAATTAACAGAAGAATAATGAAAAATCCACGAGGGAAATAAAATTCCTGTAGCTCTGTATACCCTAAATGACCTCTTGCGAAGAAAAATTATGAGAAATGAAAGACTTACAAGAGAGTAAAATACCAAATAAAATGATAAGCATGGTAGAAATTATAATGCGAGGAGATTCCCAAGGAACAATAAACACCGGAAGACTGAAGAGAAAGAACAGAAATAATGAAAATAAAAAAAGGAGTAAAAAAAGGAAATGCGCTCCCAACGGTACTATTTATTCTATCACTATAAGAGTGCAGTACAAATAATAGAATATGCGGACGATATAACCATTGTAGCAACAGATGAATGGGCATTAAAGAAAATAGAAATATAAAGAAATAGAAAAAGAAACTGAGGGGACTGAAAATAAATGAAAATAAAACAAAATACATGAACGTAAACAAAAAAAAAAAGAAGACACAAATGACATAACTGAGAATAGACGCACACAGCTCCTAGGAGGTTGAAAAATTTGGGAGTATTTAGCCCAATAAATGACCGTTTTGGAGTGTAATTTTCAGGGGCAACTCCAAATTGCATCGAAATTTTAATTTAGGTTCTACTTACACTTCAAAGTTGAATTTGTGCCGTTGGTTGCTTTTACTTGAGGGGTGACATTCACCCCTTTTCGGGGGTGAAAAAAGAGTGTTTAAAGTGAGTAGGGAAATGAATAAATTGAGTAATTCTAAGCAACTTTTGTTCTATAGAAATTTTTACTTTTTGTTCTATAGAAAATGTTTATTTTTCGAAAAAAACTACGTTTTCAGACGGTTTTTTGCAAATAACTCAAAAAGTAAACATTTGGTAAATGGACGACTTTAGAGAAAAATCCCGAAACAGGTCGATTTTTATTTTCAAATTACAATTTTTTGGCATATATTTCATACTAGTCACGTAGTCTCGTCATAATACCCCAGGCTGTGGTTGAAAAAACGTGATATAATTCAGGAACTTTTGAAACCTATCAGGTGTTGTAAAGGACGATGCCAGGAATAACTTCTACTAAAATGTGACCAAAAATATTGTGAGCTTTTTTTTATTGCGATTTTAATTTGTTAAATTTGCAATTTTTAAAGATTTTTAATTTTGCAGCATAGGATATTGATTTTAGAAAAAAACTTTTAAAAGAAAAGTTGTAGTAAATTAAGAAACCTACAATTTGAGCTATGGTAAGTTTAATTTCGTTTATTGGTTATTGCAAAACAGCCTGCGAAATATCCAAAATGGCCGTTTCTTACAATTGCGGTATTTATTGTACAAATAATTTTTTTTTTATTTTTTAAAGCTTTAAAATGAAGATCTTTCAATTCCAAATATAAAAAAAATTGTAAGGCCGGATTAACTAATTTGTTGCTTAGATATTATAAATTGTTTATCCCAAGAGGTCAAATGTCGAAGGCTATAACTTTTTGAAAAAAATCGTAGAGAGTTGGTGAAACATCCAATCTCCTTCTAAAGAGTTATGTTTTCATATTCTGATGTAAATAAATGCGTTAAACATTTTTAAGCCTCTAATTTTCGGATTTGAAAATACTTTCGTTATAAACATTTAGAGCTGAAGCGGCCCTGTACATCCTATGAGTTTTTAACTTACATATTATTGTTGCTGAAGACGAAACGAAGATTTATAAAAAATAAAAAATTTCTACGACCAACTGAAGCCGAGCTTAATGTTGGGTTTGAAAATAAGGGGGCAAATTTCGTTATAAACATTTAGAGCTGAAGCGGCCCTGTACATCCTATGAGTTTCTAACTTACAGATTATTGTTGCTGAAGACGAAACGAAGATTTGTAAAAAAATAAAAATTTTCTACAACCAACTGAAGCCGAGATAATTGTTTCTTTTTTCTTAAATCGTAGTGCCGTTATTTATAACAATTAAGAAATTATTTTACAGTCATTGACTAAAGAAAGACTTATATTATCTTAAAATAAAAATTATTATAAAATATATTTACATTTAATTATTAAAAATTATTTTTAAAATCGGTGCTTTTGCGAGCGGCCGAATTTTGCAAATTGCCCGGCTCGCTTCAAATCCGCGCGCTCGGAAAATTTTTACGTAACTTGTATTAGATTTTGACCGAAAACAATTTAATAATATTACCATTATAATATACAGCCTATTTACCACTGTATTTGTTTTTCTTGATAAACTTTTATATGTGAAATCTCATTTCTGAAGAAATAATATTACAAAAATGATCCACATATATGAAATATATAACCATATTTTAATTTTTTCATTGTTATATAAATATAATAATAATAATGTTACTCCTTATTATACAATATAAAACTTTTTCTTCTTGTAGTGACTATCCGTTTTGGATGTTGGCGACCATCATGGCAATTTGGCAAACCCCATTTGGAAATTGAGAACCAGGAAGGCGAAGGATTACCTTGCTAGAAAATTTACGTACGTCGTTCAACATAACAACTACAAATCTTTTTAGAGCAGCAGTACCGATTTAGTGTGCAAGTACAGATTGCCATGATGGTCGCCAACATCCAAAACGGATAGTCACTACAAGAAGAAAAAATTTTATATTGTATAATAAGAAGTAACATTATTATTATTATATTTATATAACAATGAAAAAATTAAAAACATAGTTATATATTTCATACATATGTATCATTTTTGTAACATTATTTCTTCAGAAATGAGATTTCACATATAAAAGTTTATCAAGAAAAACAAATACAGTGGTAAATAGACTGTACATTATAATGGTACTATTATTAAATTGTTTTCGGTCAAAATTTAATACAAGTTACGTAAAAATTTTCCGAGCGCGCGGAGTTGAAGCGAGCCGGGCGATTTGCAAAATTCGGCCGCTCGCCAAAGCACCGATTTTAAAAATAATTTTTAATAATTAAATGTAACTATATTTTATAATAATTCTTATTTTAAGATAATATAAGTCTTTCTTTAGTTAATGACTGTAAAATAATTTCTTAATTGTTATAAATAAAGGCACTACGATTTAGGAAAAAGAAACAATTATCTCGGCTTCAGTTGGTTGTAGAAAATTTTTATTTTTTTATAAATCTTCGTTTCGTCTTCAGTAACAATAATCTGTAAGTTAGAAACTCATAGGATGTACAGGGCCGCTTCAGCTCTAAATGTTTATAACGAAATTTGCCCCCTTATTTTCAAACCCAAAAAATAGAGGTTTAAAAATGTTTAACGCATTTAGTTACATCAGAATATAAAAATATAACTCTTTAGAAGGAGATTGGATGTTTTACCAACTCTCTACGATTTTTTTTTCAAAAAGTTATAGCGTTCGACATTTGACCTCTTGGGATAAACAATTTATAATATCTAAGCAACAAATTCGTTAATCCGGCCTTACAATTTTTTTTATATTTGGAATTGAAAGATCTTCATTTTAAAGCTTTAAAAAATAAAATAAAAATATTTGTACAATAAATAACGCAATTGTAAAAAACGGCCATTTTGGACTTTCGCAGGCTGTTTTGCAATAACCAATAAACGAAATTAAACTTACCATAGCTCAAATTGTGGGTTTTTAAATTTACTACAACTTTTTATTAAAAAGTTTTTCTCTAGAATCAATATCCTAAGCTGCAAAATTAAAAACCTTTAAAAATTGCAAATTTAACAAATGAAAATGGCAATAAAAAAAAGCTCACAATATTTTTGGTCACATTTTTGTAAGTTATTCCTGGCATCGTCCTTTACAACACCTGATAGGTTTCAAAAATTCCTGAATTATATCGTGAAATTGACCTATTTTTCACCCACAGCCTGGAGTATAATCGATGAGTTTTTTTAAATAGGAATAGGGGTCGTGTGGCACCTCATTTGAAAGGGTGTTCAATTCTCTATCTTCTTCTTCTTAAGGTGCCTATCCGTTCCGGATGTTGGCGATCAGTATGGCTATCCTAACTTTGCTTGCTGCTATTCTAAATAGTCCGGTTGTCGATGTATTAAACCACTTTCTCAGGTTTTGAAACCAAGATATTCTTCTTCTCCCTGGTCCTCTCTTTCCAAATACCTTGCCTTGAAGAATGAGTTGCAATAAGCAATATCTCTGTTCATTCCTCATAACATGGCCAAGATATTCTAGTTTGCGCTCTTTGATTTTTCTAATAATCTCGCATTCCTTGCCTATTCTACGTAGAACCTCAACATTAGTCACACGATCCACCCACGAAATTTTTAAAATGCGCCTGTAACACCACATCTCGAATACCTCGTGTTTTCTCAAAGAAGCCTCGGAAAGTGTCCAGGCCTCTACTCCGTATAATAACGTAGAGAATACATAGCATCTGATGATAGAGATTTTGGTAGCAAGAGGTAAATCGTGGCTTCTGAAAAGAGACTTCATCATTATGAACGCTGATCTCGCTTTTCCTATGCGTTGTTTTATTTCAATTGTGTGGTCCCACTGGCTGTTTATGTTGGTAGCAAGGTATGTGTATGTGTACCTGTCGACCGTGTCAATTAGTTGTTGGTTAACCAAAAGCAGTGTATTTAATATTTCGCGCTTACTGACTACCATGTACTTTGTTTTTTTCGTATTGAGATCAAGTCCGTATTCTCTACTTATATCTAATATGCGCGACATTATTCTTTGCAAACCATCTAGACTCTAGACTGTCTGCAAAAACTACAGCGTCGTCGGCATATCTAATGTTGTTCAAACGCACTCCGTTGACTAATACGTCTTCCTGTAGTTCTCCCAGCGCTTGCTCGAAGATACATTCAGAGTATATATTAAACAGCACCGGGGACAGGATGCATCCTTGCCTCACTCTATCTATGGAGACTGGCTCTGTCAATTGGTCATCCACTTTAATATTGGCAGTTGGTTGTAATACAAATTATATATGATTCTCAAATCTCTATCATCTACTCCCGCTTCTTTCAAGATGTTTATGAGTTTATCATGTTTCACTCTATCAAACGCCTTTTTATAGTCGATAAAACAAATATACACGTCACAGTCAACATCCCTGCATCTTTGCATAAGCACTTGGACAGCGAATAGAGCCACTCGGGTGCCTAAGGCATCGCGGAATCCAAACTGCGTCCATGATATCTGTTCTTTGCATTTTTTTATATATTCTGCCGTGTATCACTTTCAGAAACGTTTTGAGTAAGTGGCTCATTAGGCTAATTGTTCTGTAGTCTTCACATGTTTTGGCATTTACTTTTTTGGGTAAAGTTATGAAGGTCGACTTTAACCAGCTTTGGGGTATTTTTCCAGTAACGTATATTTTTTTGAATACAGTTGTTATCCATTTTATTCCTTGTTCAGCCATAAGTTTTAGGAATTCTACATAAAACTGGTCAGGCCCTACAGCTTTACCATCTTTAGTTGTTTCAATAGCTGACGTGACTTCTTCAATGGTAATCGGGGGTCCTGTTTGGCATTCAGTGTCTTCAATGGTATTCTGCTTTTCATATGTACAAGTTACTTCCACATATTTCTTCCACGTGTCTAGTTTTTCTTCCACACTTAACGGTGGTTTGCCTTGGTTATCTGGCAAACACCTAACTCTTCTAGGTTTGTATAAGCCGGCAGCTTCTTTAACTTTTTTATGCATTTAAATGAATCGTGTTTATGTTGCAATTGCTGGATTTCCGCACACTCTTCTCTTAGTCGTGTATCCTTAGCTATTCTAATTGCTTTTTTGATCTCTTTATCTATTCTTTTGTATAATGACATGCCCTGACCTTTGTACTTTCGTCTCTCTTCCATCATATCTAAAATCTCGTTTGTCATCCACGATTTCTTCTTTATTTTTGGTGGTTTGAGGAATTTCTCACGTATGTCTTGTGAAACTGTATGCAACTTTTCTATCTCCTGGTCCATTACATCCGATTGAATAAAAGTATTCAAGTTGTTCTGTACATACAGTTTTACACTCTGTTCTATGTTTTGGTCTTTTAATAGCCTGATGTCGAATTTTGGATTGACACTACGTATAACCTTCTTTAGCCTGAGCTTAATCTTGCCAATCAGTGGGTTATGGTCTGACTTGATATCAGCTCCTGGGTATGTCTTGACTGATGTTATGCTGCTACGGAATCTTTTATTAATCATGATGTAATCTATTTGATTTCTCACTATGCGGCCTGGAGTGTCTTGAGGTGATTTCCATGTATATAATCTTCTGTAAGGGAGTTTGAAGTAAGTGTTAGTAATCACAAACTCTTCTTCTGCCACAAATTCACCCAGTCGGTCTCCTCGGTAATTTCTTTCTCCAAGTCCAAATTGCCCTGTGAATTCTCCCGATTGTCCCTTACCAATCTTGGCATTTAGATCACCCATAATCAAAGTTAAATCCTTTGTGGGGAGGCATTTTAAGGTGTTTGATAGTTCATTATAAAATGCTTCAATTATCTCGTCCGGTTTGTCAGCTGTAGGGGCATATACCTGGATAATGTTAGTTGTAATTGGGTAGGTATTAAGTTGAAGGAGGAGTATTATTTCCGATATAGGTACAAAATTTTGAACATGTCTGGCAGTTTTTTGATTTAAGATTATATCTACCCATTTTCGTGTCTTCCATTAGGGTTACCTGAATAATATATGTGATGATCATTAATTTTACATTGCCCAGAGTTCGTCCATATCATTTCACTTATTCCCATTATGTCTACTGATAGTCCATCCATCTCCTTGATTGCATTATGCGTCTTACCTGCCTCGTATGTTTTAACATTCCATGTGCAGATCGTGAGGTTTATCTTTACACTATATTGGCAAGGATTTCTTCTGCTGGCGACCGAGAAGGCCTTGCCGTCTTGTGATTGTCCTTCTCTGCCGGATCTTGGTATCCGAGTTTCATGATCAGTAATATCGTTTCTATGATTTGTCGTAGTCATACTAGTTGTAATAGGGGTACTCTCCGACTCTTTAATGCAGTGGTTCCCCGTTGCCTTCTGCATCTTTATGCCGTTGACCGTTACGTTGTTAATAGGTTCATCCGCCTTCGAGACCGATTTATCAATCTCAAGACAAAAAGGTGCCCTTCCACTTATCAGCTCATCCGCCCGGAGCCGTTGGCCAGTAAGTGGGGGGATTGCTTATACCAGCAATCGCTCGGACGTCAGAGCCTCGTTTATTATCTGGCAGGATTCACCGAAAGCTCAGTATCAAGACCATTACACGGGCAGGTGAGGTTGACATTTGGATAGGAGAGGCTATACGTTGCGCATCACTATCCCTTACATTCCTATACAATTCTCAATACAGCAGTATAAACATTAATGTCATTATTTATACAGGGTGACCAAAATAATAATTTTAGAATGAAATTAACTGACGAAAAAAGAAGAATGTATGCAATTTATTTAACTCGAAATACATTCTATCGCAGTCAGAAAATAGAAAAAAAATGTTTATTTGGCAAATAAACATTGCTTTTCGCTTAAATTAAATGTTCAAACTGCCAAGAGGTAGATGGGAGGCTGTTTGTGATTGAATTAAAGCGAATGGAAATGTTTATTTGTGAAATAATTTTTTTTTATATTTACTGACAGCCGTAAAATGCATTTTGAGTTAAATAAATTACATACATTCTTCTTTTTGCGTCAATTCATGTAATTCAAAAATTATTTTTTGGTCACCCTGTATAAATAATGATATTATCGTTTATATTACTAAATAGAGAATTGAACACCCTTTTAAATGAAATGCCAGACGACCTCTATTCCCATTTAAAAAAATCATTGATTACGTCATCACGCTCAGATGAATGGCGTCACTAGTATGAAATATATGCCAAACAATTGTAATTTAAAAAGAAAAATCGACCTGTTTCAGAATTTTTCTCCAAAGTCGTCCATTTTAGAGAAAATGAATTTATTCCATAATTTAGATCCTCTCTGTATACATTGTAAATCCCAAATCATGATTTCCAAAGTTTATACATTGTAAATTATGATTCGGGAATGCTCCTAGTAACATTTAACGTGTCTTGGCTTGTTTATTTCTACTGCATCTTGATTGTAAATTTAGTATAAAATATTTTATGGTAGAAAGTCCAAGCGGGGATTTTTGCAGTTCCTCGAGCGCGTCAGATTATTACATGGGGAGAAACCTTATACCCTGAAAATGTACCTCTACCAGCTACCATATATTGGCTCCTAATGCAGGGGAGTTCGAAGGGGGGAGGGTATGGTTTGAAATATTTAATTCTTTTGATTATTTCAAATAAAAGTGCATACTTTCAAGAATACTCTTCGAAAATTTCAAAATAGTCGGAGTAAAATTACCAGAGATACAGCGTGTTGAATATCCCTACCCTCGACTCGCTTTGCCGCGACTTCGCGCCAACACGCTTGAGCGTAGTGAGAAACGTTAAACAACTATTTGTCTTCTCTTTTGTAGATTACTCCTTGAATCAAAAAACATATTCCAATGTGCATCACTTTACGATTTGGCAGAAAATAAGAAGATGAAGATGCAGTTGTCAAAACTTTAAACGCATTTTTCTCAAAACTGCTTTTTCAAATGCGGTGGACATTGTAACTGAAAAACTACTCTGCCGATCTACCTGATATTTTGCACAAATTTTCTTTAGACATTTCATGAGGTAACAACGTCGAGATATTTTTCTTTTTTTGCTTATTTTTTGTTCAACAATAATAAATCTGTTGATTTTCACAAAATGTTTACCAAAAATCTCATTTTTTTGACTTCTGAGTGATACCAAAAATTCAAAAATTATTAAAAATAAAAAAACTCCAATTTGTGACCTCTTGAAACTCATAGACTAATTAAATCTTTTTAGATTTTTTGTTTCGTATGATCGAGTGTCGAGTTCTGATGTCCACCGCAAAATCCATTTCTTTGTGAGCTGCAAAATTTGTCACCAATGGCTTATTTTTCAATATTTTGGATTGAATTTTTTTCTAAATATTTTTTGAATTGTACTTAATATGCTTATTTAATTTAAAAATAAAATAATTGTACAATAGCATCGAAAAAAATTCACAAAAATGTGCTTGATTTGTTGATTTCAAACCATACCCCCCTTAAGGGGTGGCCGAAAAAAATCTATCGTTAGAAAAACTCGAAATCGTCAGATTAAGATAAGGTAAGTTAAGTACATGCAAAACAGTGTATATTTCAAAAATCTAACGATTTGAGTAGGTAAGGAAATGGGTGAGTCCCAAAGTTTCACAAGAAAATAGCGAATATTTCGCGAAATGAATGACAGATCGAAAAACTAAAATATACTTGCTCAATATTTTTCAAAAATCTATCGAATGATAGCAAACACCACTTCCCCGGAGAGGGGTGGGGGGTAAATTTAAAATTTTAAATACGAATCTCGATATTTCGCGAAATGAACATCAGATCGAGGAACTGAAAAATACACTTATTCAATATTTTTTAAGAATCTATCGAATGGCACCAAACACGACCCCCATGGAGGTGGGGTAGGGGGTTACTTTAAAATCTTAAATGGGAGCCCCATTTTTAATTGCAGATTTGGATTCCTTACGTAAAAATAAGTAACTTTTATTCGAGACATTTTTTCGAATTATGGATAGATGGCGCTATAATCTAAAAAAACCATTGTTGAAAATGGAAAATTAAATTAAAAATGGAAAGTTCTCACTAAAATGGAAAACTTTACTTAACTTTTTTTTTGCTTTAGGACCTACTCTTCACAACCCAATAGGTCTCCACAACGCTCGAGTGAGTGCACATTTAGCATACTTTGCTCCCCTACCATTACTTATTTAAGTAATTATCTCTATAATACTTCTATTGATTTGATCCTTGCCAATTTGCTGTAGTGCTTTTCATCGAATGTCATTTGTTTCGAGCTTCTGTCATATTTATGTTGTATAATATGTGTATAATATAAACATACACGGATTATACGACATATGACAAACAAATGACTGTGAATGAAAAGCCCTATTCAATTGAATTGTTATTTTGGAAGAAATGGCAAGGAAGCTTTTAAAAAAATTTTGATGTCTCTAATACTGAATTTATTATTATAGTTTTTGGGAGGGACTTTATCTTGATCTACATCGTCGACGATGCACAACAACCACGTGTTTAGACTGCAGTTGTTTTCAAGACCACAACGGCTTGATGGTGTTCAAATGGTCCACATCTAAGGCCTACAGACATCATCTGGGACCAACAATAAGCCAACTCTTCGTAATAATGCAATCTTTCTTTCTGCGTTTTAATTTGTCAACTATACTTGTTAGTTTCCTTAGGATTCGGAAAAAATGAATGCATTTAAAACACATTGGTGCGAAATTTTGCGCCTACGTCCTTCATTTCATTATTTTGTTTTGTGGTAAATAAATATGATTATACTAAATTTACATTCAATATGCAGTACCAATAAACAAATCAAGACACGTTAATCAGTGATACTCAACCTGCGGACCGCATGCGGCCCTCTAGCGTTTTTTATGCGGTCTGAAGGCTAATTAAAGGGCCCTAAAGGTGATCAAATTATTTGTCAAATTTCACGTGTTTTCTCTAATTCTTTGATAGTGTGCCGATGTGTTTGAGGGTGTTTGGGAGTGAGGCAAACGATTTAATGACTTTAATTTTAAATTATATTGAAATTTTTAAGAACTCTGATTAAAAAGCAAGGTAATATTAACTTTTAATAATAAATTATTAAAGCTAATGAACAAATACTCATTTTAAAAATAATCAATACTTATTTACTACATTGCAACGACCCATTTAGTAATCAGAAGAAAAATTCAGGTCCGGATTAGCAAAAATTCGCACATTTAAAAAGATCATAAAAACTAAATTAAATTGCTCCAATTTTTTGCGCGGACAATTTAATGACAATAATTTTGAAATAATTCTATCGAAATTTTTGTTTTGAAAGTACGAGTTATTAAAAATTTCGACATAATTTCAAAATTAAAGTCATTGAATTGTCTGCGCAAAAAATGGAAGCTAGATTAAAACTCTTTTCAAATGCAAACGGGTTTTGAAAATTTCAATATAAAGGATGTTGTTTCAAGGTCACAATGGATTTATAATTTTGTTTAATCCGGACCTGGATTTTCTTGTGATTAGTAGTTGCGTGGTTTGGGTTCTAAATGTGACATATGTGTACCAAACATCAAAAAAATATACAAGGTAGTTCTAAAGTTATGGGTCCAGAAAGAAATGGGCAAAATCGATAAAACACCCTGTAACACGGTTATAAAGTCGGTGGAGCAATACATTTAATATGTCTAGAACCGTCTCATTTACCTGTATTCACCATTCAAGTATTTCCCTTTCCCAATGTAACCGTAGCGGCAATAGCTACTATGTGGCCCGGGAAAGAAAAAGGTTGAGTATCGCTGCGTTAAATGCTACTAAGAGCACTGCCGAATCATAATTTACAATGTATAAAGTTTGGAAATCTACAATGTACTTATATGTTACAGTTCAAGTTGATTCTCAGTTAGAGTTGACTCTTCCAAGTTCGAGTCAACTCCAACTAAAACGAGCAGTAAAAGTTGATTTGAAAAATTTAATTCAACTTTTACTAGTTGAAGCACGATATAAAGACAGAGAAGATAAGATAATGCGCAATGACGGCAGCAACAGAGTTATCTCGAATTCTTTATGTAACTTTTAAGTTTAAGTATTGCATTCTTTCGTGTCTAATAACCATTTAATCTAATAACCATCTAATAATGATAATTTGCAATACAATATTTTAAAACTATACATTAATATTTTTAAGAAACACTTACTACAAAACAAAAATGTAACTATTATATTCTTAAATAATAGAAATTTTTACAAGATTATTTAAATTATTGCTTGTTTTAAAAATACATTACAAAAAAGTACAAATTTTTATAATTATTAAAATTTAAAGGATAAAATAACTCAGTATGTAATTATTTTATAATTAAAAAATGGTTTTATAGTATGGTATAGTTAGACCCAAACCCAGACATCCAAAATGAAAGTTATCCTCCAACACCAAATTGTTCTATATGGTCCACATAATGTTCAGAAAAAAGTCACACCATTTTGAGCGTCGGGTTTGGGGGGGAGAGGGGGGAGAAATCTGCAAATTCGTAGTTTTTTACGTTTTTCGTCAATATTTCTAAAACTAAGCGGTTTAGCATGAACAACCTTCTACACAAAATTGTTCTACATTAAATTTTAAATAAAAAAGGCCCTATGCATAACCCTTCTAAAATGAACGGTTCCAAAGTTACGGAGGTAGTATAGTATAATTGGTCCAAAAAAAGGCCTAACCCAGGCATACAAAGTAAAAGTTTTCCTTCAACACCAAATTGTTCTATATGGTCCACATATTGTTCAGTAAAAAGTTACACCGTTTTAAGCGTCCGGTTTGGGGGGGAGATGGGGGAGAAGTCGGTAAATTAGTAGTTTTTTAAGTTTTTTGTCAATATTTCTAAAACTATGCTTTAGCGTAAGGAATGTTCTATAGAAGAATATTCTACATAAAATTTAAAACAAAAAAGGTTGTATACATAATTGTTATAAAATCAACGGTTCCATAGTTACGGAGGGTGAAAGGTGGAGGTTTTCGATACTTTTTATATTTACCGATTTCTCCCCCTTCTCCCCCCCAAACCCGACGCTCAAAATGGTGTGACTTTTTTCTGAACATTATGTGGACCATATAGAAAAATTTGGTATTGAAGGATAACTTTCACTTTGGATGTCTGGGTTTTTGGTATAGTTATATCATAAATATTGCCCAAAAAATATAAAAAGTATCGAAAACCTCGACTTTTCACCCTCCGTAACTCTGGAACCGTTGATTTTATAACAATTATGTATAGAACATTTTTTGTTTTAAATTTCATGTAGAACATCTTTGTATATAGCATTGTTTACGCTAAAGCATAGTTTTAGAAATATTGACGAAAAACTTAAAAAAACTACTAATTTACCGGCTTTTCTCCCATCTCCCTCCCAAACCGGACGCTCAAAATGGTGTAACTTTTTACTGAACAATATGTGGACCATATAGTACATTTTGGTGTTGGAGGAAAACTTTTACTTTGGATGTTTGGGTTAGGCCTTTTTTGGACCAGTTATACTATACTACCTCCGTAACTTTGGAACCATTCATTTTAGAAAGATTATGCATAGGGCCTTTTTTATTTAAAATTTAATGTAGACCAATTTTGTATAGAGGTTTGTTCATGCTAAACCGCATAGTTTTAGAAATATTGGCGAAAAACTTAAAAAACTACGAATTTACCGATTTCTCCCCCCTCTCCCCCCCAAACCTGACGCTCAAAATGGTGTGACTTTTTTCTGGACATTGTGTGGACCATATAGAACAATTTGGTGTTGAAGGATAACTTTCACTTTGGATGTCTGGGTTATGCCATCTTTTGGATCAACTATACTATACTATTAAGCAAAATGATTTAAAGGACAAAAAGAAACACAGCTTTAAAATTTAATAATTTAATTCAAAATTTAAAGCTCCAATAAATGAACGTGAAATACGGCGATACCGTATAATTTTCAGGGTCAACTGCTAATTGCATGCAAATTTGGATTTAGGTTCTACTCATCCTCCACTTCAAAATTGAACTTGTGCCGTTGCGTTGGTTGCTTTTACTTGGGGGGTGAAAGTCACTACTTCTCGGGAGTGAAAAAAATATACGTTTAAAATAAGTCCGGAAACAGATAAACTGACTAACTTTAAGCAACTTATTCTATCGAGTTTTTTAACTTAGGTACTAGGTTAATTCAGTAGTTCTAGAGTCATTTGCGACTAAAAATGTTTACTTTTCAATAAAAAAAAAACACGTTTTCAGGGGGTTCTTCGCAAATACTCAAAAAGTAAGTATTGTATCGAAAAAATATTCTTAGAAAAAATGTAGCCTATAAAAAAACAAAAGAATGGTATATTCTTAGTCTATAGAATCAGTAAAAGCAAATTTGTAGCTCATAAAAAAGAAGCTCTTATCCTTCAAACTTCAAATCAAATATTTCAACGTGATATTACCAAAAAATGAAGCTCTTTCGGGGAAAAACCCATTAAACATTTTTTAAATTGTTTACAAAAAGCTTTATATTTATGTTTTATAAAAGTTATATACGGGTAGGAAAAACAAAGGAAGGAATTTTCGAACGTGGAAACAGACGACACTCCAGATTTACCAATTTCTGGACAATTGATCCAGAGGCTAGATTCTAAGAACGAAACAGTTGTGGATGTTCAAGTTTTCAATGAGAGTAAGAATGAAAAAAACATTAGTGACACCGAGTATGATGGTTTGGAGAATTTGGCTGGCTATATCTACCATAAATAATTGAAGGCCTCCAGTATTCAATCCAAAGATTTTTTAACGTAGGTACACGTGGGTTGATCATATGAGTGAGGTTGGTTTATGTAAACCATCAGACACTTTTTTGTCATATATTGAGAAATTGGAGAAAATTTTGCGTTCCACAAATGGTGATTCCATTTTGGTAACTAAAATTTTTTTAGATTATTTCATTCATAGGAGATTCTGACCAATAGAAAGCCACATAAATCTAAATTAAATCGATAATTTTTGATAATTTCCCGTCGTCAAGTATATTACGTCAGATGCCCTTCGTTGCTACGAAAAAATACATTCAGTGACAATAATGACAATTAATGTTTTAAAAATTATAAAAGTGATGACTTTCAACCGTCAAATTAATATTTATAACAACTGTGTGTTTAATTGTACTTATTTTGAACTTACATAAATAAATTACAATAAAATTTTGGTTTTGAACAGTTTTATTCATGAAATAATCGCAACAAATTGCACTCGATCTCTAAAATTAATATAGAATTTTAGAGCTCTTGTGCAATTACTACTGAAAACCTTATGTCCAAAAGTGCAACTGTAGACTGTTATAATAAAGCGAAGAAGTTATTTTTTAGGTCTCAGACGTACTTCCGAATTAAAGAATTAAACAACTCTCTAACAACCTGATATTGCGTAAAAGAAAAAATATAAAAATTGCTACATAGTTGCTGTATGTACGTCTATTTCTTTATTCAAAATTTGAATAAAGTGCATGGCATGAAAACTGTAAAACTTATTTTTGCCTTTTCCAAGCCTGTCACTTAAATCTGATGAAGTACATTATTTAAAAAGTAAACATTTTGTTTTTTTAACAATCCATTAAATTTATGGTTTCAATTTTTGGGATAAAAATTTGGGTTTCTCCTTGGTAAAGATTATATTTTCTAATGTGTAGGCAAATAATCAATTTTTGGCAACTAACGAAATATAATAATTTTATTAGATATCGATTATATGAATATTTTTATTTTGCAGATCCCAATATAATCGAGACTGGGAACTTTACAAATAACTGAAAATCTATTTAAATGAAAGGAAATAGTTTAATAATTTTCCTCTAAACTATAAAAACCACTTAGTTTCTTCTAATCATAATTCATTCATTTTTACTATTCTCAAATTTCATTCGCGTTCGTATTATGGTATTATGAACGCATAGACGGGATTATGCTTTACTCTGTTGCTGACGTCATGCGCCAATCGGACGAGTTTCCGTAACTAGAATATCAGGGCCTGAGTTGAAGTTGACTATTCCTGGATCGATTCAGTAAATGTCGATTATACGATTTATACGAATATAATCTCACTTGTTTTATTGATGAGTGTGCGTCTCTTTGTTTTGACCGTTTTAACTACTTATTACGATTTATTCCAGGCTATATCGTCGCCCCCGTTAGGTAACTTATTCCGATTCGATTTCTTTGCACAAACTCAAAAAGAGGTCCTTATAATAAATCCACAGGGTGGCTGAAAAATTGTTTAAACAATTTTTTTTAAACATATTCGCAAAAATAATATTTTCACTTTGGATAATTTTTTTTAGATTCTTTGGGTCATTTTTTTCTCTAAAATTGATTGTTGTCGAGTTATATGCGATTTAAAATTTGAAAAAAGCGAAAATAACCATTTTCAATGCTTAATAACTCGGTTAAAAATAATTATTATGAAAGTCAGAAATTGACCTTCATAATAATTCATCATTAATTATCAACAATGAGCGCTAAAGGTGTATTGAGGTGGCCGTCAATGTGAGTATGAGTGGGATGCAACATTGGACGGCCGGAATGGCGTATATCTTTCGCACTCCCCATTGACGGCCGCCTAATACTTACGGCATTTACCGCTCACTGTTAATAATTAAAAATAACAGCTTAGTAGTAAAATAATGACAAACATTTCTTCACGGTCTTGTAGAGGTGGCTATAAACTTTTTGGTGACTTTCTGACTTTCATAATAATTATTTTTAACCGAGTTTTTAAGCCTTGAATGGCTGTTTGTATAACTCGACAACAATCAATTTTAGAGAAAAATCACAAGAGACTTTTTTTGCTGAAAATGACCCACACGATCTAAAAAAAAATGTTCGAAGTAAAAAAATTATTTTTGTGAATTTGTTTAAAAAAAAATGTTGAAACAATTTTTTGACCACGGTACCGCCTGACACCCTGTGGATTTGTTATAAGGATCTCTTTTTGAGTAAGTTTGTGGAAAAAAATCTAATCGGAATAATCTACCTAACAGGGGCGACGATATAGCCTTGACTAATTTAAACATTATCAAGTAACATTTAATTTCAATTCCAATCGGTTGTTTGCGTGAATCAACTCTTACTAAATGGCATTGGGAAGAGTATACTTTTTCTAGTTGGAGTCTACTTTTACTAGTAAATGTTGAATAAAAATCTTCGTTTTATGTTTATAATTAACTTTTACTAAAGCCGGCCGTTTGAGTCGACTCAAACTAGGAATAGTCAACTCCAACTGGATAATCAACTTGAACTGTAACATTTACATTGTAAATTATGATTCGGGAGTGCTCCTAGTAACATTTAACGTGTCTTGATTTGTTTATTTCTACTGCATCTTGATTGTAAATTTAGTATAGTTAGTTTTAAATTTTATTTCTCCAATTCTAAAACTCATTGCGATTTTTTCGTTTAAGATAAGACGAAAGTACACCTGAGTGACTATGCTAGGTGTAATAATATGCGTTAACAATCGGCTCCCATACTTAGTTGAAGTTTTATTGTTATACAATAACTCCCCAACTATCTGTGGTAGTTTTATCGTTAGAATTTTATTTTTACTTGTAAACTTGGATTTGTAACTTAAAAAATACTGTTGGTATAATTAGTTATCCTTTACATTTTATTTCTTCCTCTATTTCGCTATTCCATCAGTATGGTTTGTTTACCTTGGGTTTTATGCAGTATCCCGCTGCTTCAATTGCTGCTTCGTGTAAACAGTTTTGTACATGTTCGTATAATTGATCAATATTTTTAGTCTTGCATACCATTGGGTACCTACTTTATTCATCTAGGCGTTTGATGTTGCATCTTCATTCGTTCAGCTATTCTTTCTTGTTTATGTATGTCTATTATGAATGGGGCATAATGGATACATAAGTTATAACGAGAAAGAAAGGCACAAGGCAGAGAATATAACAAATTCTTGGCAACAATCTATAATCTGAGCTTTTTACAATTTTTCAAGCAAACATACCGATTAATAGTGGACATGTCTACTTATCTAGATAAAAATCCAACAGAATTCTGCTTCCTGTTACTCAAATGTGAGTAAACTGAAATAAGGAAAGACAGCTTAAGTATAAGGGCCACCACCATCAGTTGACATACGTTTCTTCTTTTTAGAGCCACCAGAACAGCAAATAATTGAAGACACAAGTGCATGAAGGGTCTATGTGACAAATTTTTCAAAACGTGTTTTTTATGGTAAAAGTAAGTTTTTCGAACCTAAAAATCTTTCAAACAAGCCAAACACGTTTTAAAATTAATACTTTCTAAGTTACTAGAGTGTAAATGATCTATGTACACAGTAAATTTTAAAATGTAAGTGCATAAAGGATCTATGTACACTTTTTATACAGGGTGTTTCATTAATAATTGTCCATATAGTAACTGGAGAAACCTTAGCACAAAATACGAAGATTTAACTTAAAACACTTAAATAAAATGTGGTTCCTTACTGAGTTACAGGGTGCTTTATCTAAAAATTTAAAAATTATTTTTGCTCAGCATTTTAAAACTATTCAACGTATCCTTTTCATACTTGGCAGAAAGTGCGACTACTAGACACCCTACTAAATTATGATAAACAAATGTTTCTAGCTACTACCAGAGGCGTACGACAGGGGATGGTGAATGGTTGACCCTTCTCAAATTCTACGCCACTGGAGAAATTACTATTTTAGTACTATTTTTAGATTCTCCAATACTTTCTACGTAAATAATATACTCTTCATTGGTAACAATAAAGTCATTCGTTTTCGAGATATTTGAAGTTAAATATGAAACGGCACAGTTATTTTGATTATGATATGATTCGTATGATTAAAATTTAAAAATGATTTGTACCCACTACTTTAAAACTATTTGGCGTATCCTCTTGGGGATGGCGCATCCTCTTGGGGATGAAAAAATATTCGTCCAAAGAAAGTCAGGAAATGGATACACTGGCTAATTTTAAGTAACTTTTGTTCTATAGAGTTTTTTCACTAAGTCAATACTTTTCGAGTTATTTGGCAGTGAATATTTTCATTTTTTCAACAAAATAACCACGCTTTTAGACGGTTTTTCGCAAATAACTCAAATTGTAAGTATTTTGTCGAACAAAAATTCCTAGTAAAAATATAGCCTGTAAAAAATTTAAAAAAAAGTGGTGTATATATCACGTCTCTACACCTAGTAGAAGCAGAGTTATAGCTAATGAAAAATAGGTTCATATTCGTCAAATTCCAAATGGAATACTTTAAACGTGAAATAACCAAAAATTAAGCACATTTCGGGGAAAACTCATTACAACTTATTTAAAGTGTTTAACATTTGACAAAGTGTCATTTTTGTTTTATAAAAAAAATTCTAGCATCAAAATTAAACAAGTTACGCTCAAAATAAAGTTAGTCCCTTTTGGTTTTGGTAAAAAAATCGAGAAAATCACCCCCTAATTAGTACCTTAAATGAACTTACTCGTTACGACTTCACAAGTTTCTTGACTCGTGTATATATTGTTTATATGATCTGTAAGTTTGATCGGTTCAAAGTCTTTATTATTGAAAGGGCTGTAGTTAAAAGGGGTTGAACGAGTCACTGATCACGAATGTATGCAAATTTAGACACACCAAATCTTAATCAATTTTTGTCTAACAGAAAAACAAAAAAATACATGATATTCAGAAAAGCAAATTTGACTTTTTTCGTTTTTCGAGATTTTTGGTATCTCTAGCAATTTTTAAGTTATTTTGAAAAAAAAATATTTTTCAAAATTTAAATTTTTAAAAATTTTATTTTGAAACCAAATTTTTTCAAAAATAAGCACTTTGAATCGACGAAACTTACAGATCATATAAACACAACATAAGTAAAATCATTTGTGGAGGGGTAACGATTAATTTCATTTAAGTTGCTAATTAGGAGGTGGTCTTCCCGATTTTTTTTGCAAAAACAAAAGGGACCAACTTTATTTTAAGCGTAACCTGCTTAAATTTAATGCTAGAAACTTTTTGTAAAAACAGAAATAAAGCTTTTTTAAATACTTTAAAAAAGTTATAATGGGTTTTCCCCAAAAAGTGCTTAATTTTTTGGATATTTCACGTCGAAATATTCTATTTGAAATTTGGTGAATATGAATCTATTTTTCATTGGCTATAACTCTGGTTCTACGAGATCCAGAGACCTAACGCGTACATAATTTTTTTTACTTTTTTATATGCTATATTTTTGCTAAGAACGTTTTTTTCGACAAAATACTTACTTTTTGAGTTATTTGCGAAAAACCGTCTAAAAATGTGGTTATTTTGTTCAAAAATGAACATATTCACTCGCAAATAACTCGAAAAGTGTTGACTTGGCGAAAAAGCTCTATAGAACAAAAGTCACTTAAAATTAGTCAGTTTACCCATTTCCGGACTTATTTGGGACATATATTTTTTCACCCACAAGAGGGGGTGAAAGTCACCCCCAGGGCAAAAGCACACATCGGCACAATATCACTTTTTTTCTTTGACATGTAATCTATACGTATGCCAAATTTCATGTCAATCCAAGCGGTTCTTTAAAATTTAGAGCAAAATCAATGAAAGAATGGACTACGAACTTTTTCTGCTTTTTGGTGTTTCTGTGTGATCTGTAGTTTGTTTGTTCCAAATTAAAATAAAAAATCCAATGTTGCTAATATTTCAGTTGTGGATACACTTGCTTTAAAATTCAATATGGGATATCAAATATATTTGAAATTATATTAATATTTATTTTTAAATATTCACCTGTTATATTATTTGAATATTTTATGATAAAATTATGTACTATGTATTATTAATTATTATATTCTGTATTATTATTATTATTAATTATGTATAACTTATTTTCCAAGGGACATCGAGGAACAGCGACAGCATCGAATTGAACTGTCTAACCATCGGCATATTACTTTCCCAAAGACAATAAAACTAAACATCAGCAGATTTAAAAATTATTTTTTCCAAGACAATAAAAAATTCGCAATAGTCAGTTCTTTGATAGCATTGAACTGTACCGTCTAACTATCGGCAGATTTTAAAATCCTTTTTTGCGAAGACAAAAAAAAATTCGCGATATTCAGTCCTTTGATAGCATTGAACTGAACCGTCTAACCATCGACAGATTTAAAAATGTCTTTTTGTGAAGACAATATAATTGAATACAATTGAACAACAAAAATTTTTTCGCGAAAACAATAAAAAATTCGCTATAGTCAGTTCTTTGATAGCATTGAATTGACCCGTCTAACTATCAGCAAATTTTAATATTCCTTTCACAAAGACAATCAATCTAAACATCGACATATTTAAAAATTTTTTTCGCGAAGGCAATAAAAAATTCGCGATTGTCAGTTCTTTGATAGCATTGAACTAAACCGTGTAACCATCGGCAGATTTGAACATTCTTTTTTGCGAAGACAATAAAATTAAACATCGACACATTTAAAAATTCTTTTCTTGAAAACAATAAAAAAATCGGGATATTCAATTCTTTATAGCATTGGACTGAACCATCTAACCATATCGGCAGTTTTAAAAATTCCATTTTGCGAAGACAATATAATTGAACATCGGCAGATTTAAAAATTCTTTTCGCGAAAACAATAAAAAATTCGCTACAGTCAATTCTTTGATAGCATTGAACTGAACCGTCTAACTATCAGCAGATTTTAATATTCCTTTCACAAAGACAATAAAACTAAACATCGACACATTTAACCAATTTTTTTGGCGAAGGCAATATCAAATTCGCGATAGTCAGTTCTTTGATAGCATTGAACTGAACCGTCTAACTATCCGTCGGCAGATTTTAAAATTCTTTTTTGCGAAGACAATAAAAAATTCGCAATAGTCAGTTCTTTGATAGCATTGAACTGAACCGTTTAGCCAGCAGCAGATTTGAACATTCCTTTCACAAACACAATAAAACTAAACATCGACACATTTAAAATTTCCTTTAGCATAGGCAATAAAAAATTCGCGATTGTCAGTTCTTTGATAGCATTGAACTAAACCGTCTAACCATCGGCAGATTTGAACATTTTTTTTGCGAAGACAATAAAATTAAACATCAACACATTTAAAAATTCTTTTCTTGAAAAAAATAAAAAAATCGCGATATTCAATTCTTTGATAGCATTGAATTGAACCATCTAACCACATCGGCAGATTTAAAAATTCGTTTTTGCGAAGACAATATAATTGAACATAGGCAGATTTAAAAATTCTTTTCGCGAAAAGAATAAAAAATCGCAATAGTCAGTTCTTTGATAGCATTGAACTGAACCGTTTAGCCAGCAGTAGATTTGAACATTCCTTTCACAAAGACAATAAAACTAAATATCGACACATTTAAAAATTCTTTTAGCGTAAGCAATAAAAAATTCGCCATTGTCAGTTCTTTGATAGCATTGAACTAAACCGTCTAACCATCGGCAGATTTGAACATTTTTTTGCGAAGACAATAAAATTAAACATCAACACATTTAAAAACTCTTTTCTTGAAAACAATAAAAAAATTACGACATTCAATTATTTGATAGCATTAAACTGAATAATCTAACCATATCGGCAGATTTAAAAATTCCTTTTTGCGAAGACAATGTAATTGAACATCGGCAGATTTAAAAATTCTTTTCGCGAAAAAAAAATAAAAAATTCGCAATAGTCGGTTCTTTGATAGATTTGAATTGCACCGTTAAGTTACAGCAGATTTTAATATTCCTTTCACAAAGACAATAAAACTAAACATAGACACATTTAAAAATTCTTTTAGCGAAGGCAATAAAGAATTCGCGATTGTCAGTTCTTTAATAGAATTGAACCAAATCGTCTAAACATCGGCAGATTTGGACATTCTTATTTGCGAAGGCAATAAAACTGAAACGTCGACAAATTTAAAAAATCTTTTCTTTAAAACAATAAAAAAATCGCGATAGTCAGTTCTTTAAAAGCATTGAACTGAACCGTCTAACCACCGGCAGATTTTAAAATTCTTTCTTGCGAAGACAATAAAGCTAAAGATCGACTCATTTAAAAATTATTTTCGCGAAGACAATTAAAATTTGCGATAGTCAGTTTTTTGATAGCATTGAACTTAACCGTCTAACCATCGGCAGATTTAAAAATTACTTTTTGCGAAGACAATATAATTGAACATCGGCAAATTTAAAAATTATTTTCGCGAACACAATAACAAATTCGCAATAGTCAGTTTTTGATAGCATTGAACTGAATCGTCTAATCATCGGCAGATTTAAAAATTCCTTTCACAAAGACAATAGAACTTATCATCGACACATTTAAAAATTCTTTTCGCGAGGACAATAAAAAATTCGAGATAGTCAGTTTTTTGATAGCATTGAACTGAACCGTCTAACCACAGGCAGATTTAAAAACTCTTTTTGCGAAGACAATTAAAAACTAACATCGGCTCATTTAAAAATTATTTTCGCGAAGGCAATAAGAAATTCGCAGTTGTCAGTTTTTTGATAGCATTATACTGAGCCGTCTAAACTATCAGCAGTATTTAATATTCCTTTGACAAAGACAATAAAACTTAACATCGAGACATTTAAAAATTATTTTCGCGAAGATAATAAAAAATTCGCGATAGTCAGTTTTTTGACAGTATTGAACTGAACCGTCTAACCATAGGCAGATTTAAAAATTCTTTTTGCGAAGACAATAAAACTAAACATCGGCTCATTTAAAAATTATTTTCGCGAAGACAATAAAAAATTCGCGGTTGTCAGTTCTTTGATAGCATTGAACTGAATCGTCTATCCAACGGCAGATTTTTAAATTCTTTCTTGCGAAGACAATAACACTCAATATCGAAACATTTAAAAATTCTTTTCGCAAAGACAATAAAAAATTCGCGATATTCAGTTCTTTGATAGCATTGAACTGAATCGTCTAATCATCGGCAGATTCAAAAATTATTTTCGCGAAGACAATAAAAAATTCGCGATATAATTGAATAAAATTGAACTACAAAAATTCTTTTCGCGAAAACAATAAAAAATTCGCTATAGTCAGTTCTTTGATAGCATTGAATTAAACCGTCTAACTATCAGCAGATTTTAATATTCCTTTCACAAAGAACATCAAACTAAACATCGACACATTTAAAAATTTTTTTCGCGAAGGCAACAACAAATTCGCAATAGTCAGTTCTTTGATAGCATTGAATTAACCGTTTATCTAGCAGTAGATTTTAATATTTTTTTACAAAGACAATAAAACTAAACATCGACACATTTAAAAATTCTTTTGGGGAAGGCAATAAAAAATTCGCAATAATCAGTTCATTGATAGCATTGAATTAACCGTTTAGCCAGCAGTAGATTTTAATATTTTTTCACAAAGAATAAAATTAAACATCGACACATTTAGAAATTCTTTTCTTGAAAGCAATAAAAAAATCGCGATATTCAATTCTTTTATAGCATTGGACTGAACCATCTAACCATATCGGCAGATTTAAAAATTCCTTTTTGCTAAGACAATATAATTGAACATCGGCAGATTTAAAAATTCTTTTCGCGGAAACAATAAAAAATTCGCTATAGTCAATTCTTTGATAGCATTGAACTGAACCGTCTAAATATCCGTCGGCAGATTTTCAAATTCTTTTTTGCGAAGACAATAAAACTCAATATCGAAACAGTTAAAAATTCTTTTCGCGGAGACAATAAAAAATTCGCAATAGTCAGTTCTTTAATAGCATTGAACTGAACCGTTTAGCCAGCAGCAGATTTGAACCTTCCTTTCACAAAGCCAATAAAATTAACATCGACACATTTAAAAATTCTTTTAGCGTAGGCAATAAAAAATTCGCAATTGTCAGTTCTTTGACAGCATTCAAATAAACCGTCTTACTATCGGCAGATTTGAACATTTTTTTTGCGAAAACAATAAAATTAAACATCAACATATTTAAAAATTGTTTTCTTGAAAACAATAAAAAAATCGCAATATTCAATTCTTTGATAGCATTGAACTGAACCATCTAACCATATGGGCAGATTTAAAAATTCCTTTTTGCGAAGACAATATAATTGAACATAGGCAGATTTAAAAATTCTTTTCGCGAAAACAATAAAAAATTCGCAATAGTCAGTTCTTTAATAGCATTAAACTGAACCGTTTAGCTATCAGCAGATTTTAATATTCCTTTCACAAAAACAATAAAACTAAACATCGACATATTTAAAAATTCTTTTCGCGAAAGCAATAAAAAATTCGCTATAGTCAGTTCCTTGATATCATTAAATTGAACCGTCTAACTACCGGTAGATTTTAAAACTCTATTTTGCGAAGACAATAAAATTAAACATTGACACATTTAAAAATTCTTATTGCGAAAACAATAAAAAATTCGCTATTGTCAGTTCTTCGATAGCATTGAGCTGAACCGTCTAAGTATCAGCAGTTTTTAATATTCCTTTCACAAAGATAATAAAACTTAATATCGACACATTTAAAAATTGTTTTCTTGAAGACAATAAAAAATTCGCGATAGTCAGTTTTTTGATAGAATTAAACTGACCCGCCTTACCATCGGCAGATTTAAAAATTCCTTTTTGCGAAGACAATATAATTGAACATTGGCAGATTTAAATATTATTTTCGAGAAGTCTATAGATAATTCGCGATAGTCAGTTTTTTGATAGCATTGAACTGAACCGTCTTATCCTGGGCAGATGTATAAATTTCTTTCACAAAAACAATAGAACTAACCATCGACACAAATTCTTTTCGCGAAGATAATAAAAATTCGAGATAACCCGTTCTTTGATAGCATTGAACTGAACCGTCTAACTATCAGCAAATGTTAATATTCCTTTTACACAGACAATAAAATTGAACATCGACACATTTAAAAATTATTTTCGCGAAGACAATAAAAAATTCGCGATATTCAGTCCTTTGATAGCATTGAATTTAACCGTCTAAGCATCGGCAGATTCAAAAATTCCTTTTCGCGGAGACAATAAAAAATTCGCAATAGTCCGTTCTTTGATAGCATTGAACTGAACCGTTAAGCTATCAGCAGATTTTAATATTCCTTTCACAAAGACAATATAACTAAACATCGACACATTTAAAAATTCTTTTAGCGAAGGCGATAAAAATTCGCGATTGTCAGTTCTTTGATAGCATTGAAATAAACCGTCTAACCATAGGCAGATTTAAAAATTATTTTCTTAAAAACAATAAAAAAATCGCGATATTCAATTCTTTGATAGCATTGAACTGAATAATCTAACCATATCGGCAGATTTAAAAATTACTTTTTCGAAGACAATGTAATGGAACATCGGCAGTTTTAAAAATTCTTTTCGCGAAAACAATAAAAAATTCGCAATAGTCGGTTCTTTGATAGCATTGAATTGAACCGTTTAGCTATCAGCAGATTTAGTATTCCTTTCACAAAGACAATAAAATTTAACATCGACACATTTAAAAATTATTTTAGTGAAGCCAAAAAAAAATTCGCGATTGTCAGTTCTTTAATAGAATTGAACCAAACCGTCTAAACATCGGGAGATTTGGACATTCTTTTTTGCGAAGACAATAAAAGCAAAACATCGACAAATTCAAAAATTCTTTTCTTTAAAACAATAAAAAAATCGCCATAGTCAGTTCTTTGAAAGCATTGAACTGAACCATCTAACCACCGGCAGATTTTAAAATTCTTTCTTGCGAAGACAATAAAACTAAAGAGCGACTCATTTAAAAAATATTTTCGCGAAGACAATTAAAATTCGCGATAGTCACTTTTTTGATAACATTGATCTTAGCCGTCTAACCATCGGCAGATTTAAAAATTCCTTTTTGCGAAGACAATATAATTGAACATCGGCAGATTTAAAAATTATTTTCGCGAACACAATAACAAATTCGCAATAGTCAGTTTTTGATAGCATTGAACTGAATCGTCTAATTATCGGCAGATTTAAAAATTTCTTTCACAAAGACAATAGAACTAACCATCGACGCATTTAAAAATTCTTTTCGCGAGGACAATAAAAAATTCGAGATAGGCAGTTTTTTGATAGCATTGAACTGAACCGTCTAACCATAGGCAGATTTAAAAATTCTTATTGCGAAGACAATTAAAAATTAACATCGGCTCATTTAAAAATTATTTTCGCGAAGACAATAAGAAATTCGCAGTTGTTAAATTTTTTGATAGCATTGAACTGACCGTCTAAACTATCAGCAGTATTTAATATTCCTTTGACAAAGACAATAAAACTTAACATCGACACGACACATTTAAAAATTATTTTCGCTAAGACAATAAAAAATTCGCGATAGTCAGTTCTTTGATAGCATTGTACTGAACCGACTTACCATTGGCAGATTTAAAAATTCGTTTCACAAAAACAATAGAAATAATCATCGACGCATTTAAAAATTATTTTCGCAAAGACAATAAAAATTTCGCGATATTCAGTTCTTTGGTAGCATTGAACTTAACCGTCCAATCATCAACATATTTAAAAATTCGTTTTTGCGAAGACAATTTAATTGAACATCGGCAGATTTAAAAATTATTTTCGCGAAGACAAAAACAAATTCGCTATTGTCAGTTATTTGGTGGCATTGACCTGAACCGTCTAACTATCAGAAGTTTTTAATATTTCTATCACAAAAATAATAAAACTTAACATCGACACATTTAAAAATTATTTTCGTGAAGACAATAAAAAATTCGCGATAGTCAGATTTTTGATAGCATTAAACTGAACCGCCTAACCATCGGCAGATTTAAAAATTCCTTTTTGCGAAGACAATATAATTGAACATTGGCAGATTTAAAAATTATTTTCGAGAAGTCTATAGATAATTCGCGATAATCAGTTTATTGATAGCATTGAACTGAACCGTCTTACCATGGGCACATGTAAAAATTTCTTTCACAAAGACAATAGAACTAAACATCGACGCATTTAAAAATTCTTTTCGCGAATACAATAAAAAATTCGAGATAACCAGTTCTTTGATGCCACTGAACTGAACCGTCTAACTATCAGCAGATGTTAATATTCCTTTTACAAAGAAAATGAAATTGAACATCGACACATTTAAAAATTATTTTCGCGAAGACAATAAAAAATTCGCGATATTCAGTCCCTTGATAGCATTGAACTGAACCGTCTAACCATCGGCAGATTCAAAAATTCCTTTTCGCGGAGACAATAAAAAATTCGCAATAGTCAGTTCTTTGATAGCATTGAACTGAACCGGTTAGCTATCAGCAGATTTTAATATTCGTTTCACAAAGACAATAAAACTAAACATCGGCACATTTAAAAATTCTTTTAGGGAAGGCAACAAAAAATTCGCGATAGTCAGTTCTTTGAAAGCATTGAACTGATACGTCTAACCACCGGCAGATTTTAAAATTCTTTCTTGCGAAGACAATAAAAAATTCGAGAAAACCAGTTCTTGGATAGCATTGAACTGAACGGTCTAATTATCAGCAGGTGTTAAGATTCCATTTACAAAAACAATAAAATTGAACATCGGCAAACTTAAAAATTATTTTCGCGAAGACAATAAAAAATTCGCAATAGTCAGTTCTTTGATAGCATTGAACTGAACGGTTTAGCTATCAGCAGATTTTAATATTACTTTCCCAAAGACAATAAAACTAAACATCGACATATTTAAAAATTATTTTCGCGAAGACACTAAAAAATTTGCGATATTCAGTCCTTTGATTGCATTGAAATAAATAATCTAACCATATCGGCAGATATAAAAATTCCTTTGTGTCAAGACAATATAATTGAAGATCGGCAGATTTAAAAATTCTTTTCGCGAAAACAATTAAAAATTCGCAATAGTCGGTTCTTTGATAGCATTGAAGTGAACAGTTTAGCTATCAGCAGATTTTAATATTCCTTTCACAAAGACAATATTACTAAACATCGACAAATTTAAAAATTCTTTTAGCGAAGGCAATAAAAATTCGCGATTGTCAGATCTTTAATAGAATTGAACCAAACCGTCTTACCATCGGCAGATTTGGACATTATTTTTTGCGAAGACAATAAAATTAAAATATCGACAAATTTAAAAATTCTTTTTTTTAAAACAATAAAAAATTCGCGATAGTCAGTTGTTTAAAGGATTGAACTGAACCGTCTAACCACCGGCAGATTTAAAAATTCTTTTTGCGAAAACAATACAACTAAACATCGGCCATTTAAAAATTATTTTCGCGAAGACAATAAAAAATTCGCGATATTCAGTTCTTTGATAGCATTGAACTGAACCGATTTACCATTGGCAGATTTAAAAATTCGTTTCACAAAAATAATAGAACTAACCACCGACTTATTTAAAAATTATTTTGGCAAAGACAATAAAAAATTCGCGATATTCAGTTCTTTAATAGCATTGAACTGAGCCGTCTAACCATCAACAGATTTAAAAATTTCTTTTTGGGAAGACAATATAAGATCGTCGGCAGATTTAAAATTTTTTACGAGAAAACAATAAAAAATTCGCTATAGTCAGTCCTTTGATAGCATTGAACTGAACCGTCTAACCATTGGCAGATCTAAAAATTTATTTTTGCGAAGACAATTTAATTGAACATCGGCAGATTTAAAAATAATTCTCGCGAAGACATAAACAAATTCGCTATTGTCAGATTTTTGATAGCATTGAACTGAACCGTGTAACTATCAGCAGTTTTTAATATTTCTATCACAAAGATAATAAAGCTTAACGTCGACACATTTAAAAATTATTTTCGTAAAGACAATAAAAAATACGCGATAGTCACTTATTTGATAGCATTAAACTGACCGGGCTAACCATCGGCAGATTTAATAATTCCTTTTTGCGAAGACAATATAATTGAACATTGGCAGATTTAAAAATTCTTTTCGCGAAAACAATAAAAAATTCGCAATAGTCGGTTTTTTGATATTATTGAACTGAACCGTTTAACTATCAGCAGATTTTAATATTCCTTTCACAAAGACAATAAAACTAAACATCGGCACATTTAAAAATTCTTTTAGCGAAAGCAATAAAAAATTCGCGATTGTAAGTTCGTTAATTGAATTGAACCAAACCGTCTAACCATCGGCAGATTTGGACATTCTTTTTTGCGAAGACAATAAAATTAAAACATCGAAAAATTTAAAAATTCTTTTCTTTAAAACAATAAAAAAATCGCGATGGTCAGTTCTTTGAAAGCATTGAACTGAACTGTCTCACCACCGGCAGATTTTAAAATTTTTTCTTGCGAAGACAATAAAACTAAACATCGACTTATTTAAAAATTATTTTCGCGAAGACAATAAAAAATTCGCGATAGTCAGTTTTTTGATAGCATTGAACTGAACCGTCTAAAAATAGGCAGATTTAAAAATTATTTTTGCGAAGACAATGAAACTAAACATCGGCTCATTTAAAAATTATTTTCGCGAAGACAATAAAAAATTGGCGGTTGTCAGTTCTTTGATAGCATTGAACTGAATTGTCTATCCATCGGCAGATTTTTAAATTCCTTTTTGCGAAGACAATAAAACTAAACATCAGCAGATTTAAAAATTATTTTTTCCAAGACAATAAAAAATTCGCAATAGTCAGTTCTTTGATAGCATTGAACTGTACCGTATAACTATCGGCAGATTTTAAAATCCTTTTTTTGCGAAGGCAATAAAAAATTCGCGATATTCAGTTCTTTGTTAGCATTGAACTGAACCGTCTAACCATCGACAGATTTAAAAATTTCTTTTTGCGAAGACAATATAATTGAATACAATTGAACAACAAAAATTTTTTCGCGAAAACAATAAAAAAATGCGCTATAGTCAGTTCTTTGATAGCATTGAATTGAACCGTCTAACTATCAGCAGATTTTAATATTCCTTTCACAAAGACAATCAAACTAAACATCGACATATTTAAAATTTTTTTTCGCGAAGGCAATAAAAAATTCGCGATTGTCAGTTCTTTGATAGCATTGAAGTAAACCGTGTAACCATCGGCAGATTTGAACATTCTTTTTTGCGAAGACAATAAAATTAAACATCGACACATTTAAAAATTCTTTTCTTGAAAACAATAAAAAAATCGGGATATTCAATTCTTTATAGCATTGGACTGAACCATCTAACCATATCGGCAGTTTTAAAAATGCATTTTGCGAATACAATATAATTGAACATCGGCAGATTTAAAAATTCTTTTCGCGAAAACAATAAAAAATTCGCTATAGTCAATTCTTTGATAGCATTGAACTGAACCGTCTAACTATCAGCAGATTTCAATATTCCTTTCACAAAGACAATAAAACTAAACATCGACACATTTAACCAATTTTTTTGGCGAAGGCAATAACAAATTCGCGATAGTCAGTTCTTTGATAGCATTGAACTGAACCGTCTAACTATCCGTCGGCAGATTTTAAATTTCTTTTTTGCGAAGACAATAAAAAATTCGCAATAGTCAGTTCTTTGATAGCATTGAACTGAACCGTTTAGCCAGCAGCAGACTTGAACATTCCTTTCACAAACACAATAAAACTAAACATCGACACATTTAAAATTTCCTTTAGCGTAGGCAATAAAAAATTCGCGATTGTCAGTTCTTTAATAGAATTGAACCAAACCGTCTAAACATCGGGAGATTTGGACATTCCTTTTTGCGAAGACAATAAAAGTAAAACATCGACAAATTCAAAAATTCTTTTCTTTAAAACAATAAAAAATCGCCATAGTCAGTTTTTTGAAAGCATTGAACTGAACCGTCTAACCACCGGCAGATTCTTTCTTGCGAAGACAATAAAACTAAAGACCGACTTATTTTAAAAATATTTTCGCGAAGACAATTAAAATTCGCGATAGTCAGTTTTTTGATAACATTGATCTTAGCCGTCTAACCATCGGCAGATTTAAAAATTCCTTTTTGCGAAGACAATATAATTGAACATCGGCAGATTTAAAAATTCTTTACACGAAAACAATAAAAAATTTGCTATAGTCAGCTTTTTGATAGCATTGAACTGAACCGTCTAACCATTGGCAGATTTAAAAATTTATTTTTGCGAAGACAATTTAATTGAACATCGGCAGATTTAAAAATTATTTTGGCGAAGACAAAAAAAATTCGCTATTGTCAGTTCTTTGATAGCATTGAACTGAACCGTCTAACTATCAGCAGTTTTTAATTTTTCTTTCACAAAGATAATAAAACTTAACATCGGCTCATTTAAAAATTATTTGCGCGAAGACAATAAAAAATTCGCGGTTGTCAGTTCTTTGATAGCATCGAGATGAATCGTGTATCCATCGGCAGATTTTTAAATTTTTTTTGCGAAGACAATAACACTCAACAACGAAACATTTAAAAATTCTTTTCGCAAAGACAGTAAAAAATTCGCGATATTCAGTTATTTGATAGCATTGAACTGAACCGTCTAACCATCAACAGATTTAAAAATTCTTTTTGCGAAGACAATATAATTGAACGTCGGCAGATTTAAAAATTCTTTACACGAAAACAATAAAAAATTTGCTGTAGTCAGCTTTTTGATAGCATTGAATTGAACCGTCTAACCATTGGCAGATTAAAAATTTATTTTTGCGAAGACAATTTAATTGAACATCGGCAGATTTAAAAATTATTTTCGCGAAGACAAAAAAAATTCGCTATTGTCAGTTCTTTGATAGCATTGAACTGAACCGTCTAACTATCAGCAGTTTTTAATTTTTTCTTTCACAAAGATAATAAAACTTAAGCCGATGGGCTCATTTAAAAATTATTTTCGCGAAGACAATAAAAAATTCGCGGTTCTCAGTTCTTTGATAGCATCGAGCTGAATCGTGTATCCATCGGCAGATTTTTAAATTTTTTTTGTGAAGACAATAACACTCAACATCGAAACATTTAAAAATTCTTTTCGTAAAGACAACAAAAAATTCGCGATATTCAGTTCTTTGATAGCATTGAACTGAATCGTCTAACTGTCGGAAGATTTAAAAATTCCTTTTTGCGAAGACAATATAATTGGACATCGGCAGATTCAAAAATTATTTTCGCGAAGACAATAACACACTCGCGATAGTCAATTTTTTGATAGCATTGAACGGAACCGACTTACAATTGGCAGATTTAAAAATTTGTTTCACAAAAAAAATAGAACTAACCATCGACGCATTTAAAAATTATTTTCGCAAAGACAATAAAAAATTCGCGATATTCAGTTCTTTGATAACATTGAACTGAACCCTCTAACCATTGGCAGATTTAAAAATTTATTTTTGCGAAGACAATTTACTTGAACATCGGCAGATTTATAAATTATTTTCGCGAAGACAAAAACAAATTCGCTATTGTCAGTTCTTTGATAGCATTGAACTGAACCGCCTAACTATCCGCATTTTTTAATATTTTTTTCACAAATTTAATAAAACTTAACATAGACACATTTAAAAATTATTTTCGTGAAGACAATAAAAAATACGCGATAGTCAGTTTTTTAATAGCATTAAACTGACCTGCCTAATCATCGGCAGATTTAAAAATTCCTTTTTCCGAAGACAATATAATTGAACATTGGCAGATTTAAAAATTATTTTCGAGAAGTCTATAGATAATTCGCGATAGTCAGTTTTTTGATAGCATTGAACTAAACCGTCTTACCATGGGCAGATATAAAATTCCTTTCACAAAGAACTAACCATCGACGCATTTAAAAATTTTTTCGCGAAGACAATAAAAAATTCGAGATAGCCAGTTCTTTGATAGCATTGAACTGAACCGTGTAACCATTGGCAGATTTAAAAATTATTTTCTTGAAAACAATAAAAAAATCGCGATATTCAATTCTTTGATAGCATTGAACTGAATAGATTTAAAAATTATTTTCTTAAAAACAATAAAGAAATCGCTATATTCAATTCTTTGATAGCATTGAACTAAATAATCTAACCATATAAGCAAATTTAAAACTTCCTTTTTGCGAAGAAAATATAATTGAACATAGGCAGATTTAAAAATTATTTTCGCGAAAACAATAAAAAATTCGCAACCGACTTAGCATTGGCAAATTCGTTTCACAAAAACAATAGAACTAACCATCGAGGCATTTAAAAATTTATTTTGCGAAGACAATTTAATTGAACATCGGCAGATTTAAAAATTATTTTCGCGAAGACAAAAAAAATTCGCTATTGTCAGTTCTTTGATAGCATTGAACTGAATCGTCTAACCGTCGGAAGATTTAAAAATTCCTTTTTGCGAAGACAATATAATTGGACATCGGCAGATTCAAAAATTATTTTCGCGAAGAAAATAACACATTCGCGATAGTCAATTTTTTGATAGCATTGAACGGAACCGACTTACCATTGGCAGATTTAAAAATTTGTTTCACAAAAAAAAATAGAACTAACCATCGACGCATTTAAAAATTATTTTCGCAAAGACAATAAAAAGTTCGCGATATTCAGTTCTTTGATATCATTGAATTGAACCGTCTAACCATTGGCAGATTTAAAAATTTATTTTTGCGAAGACAATTTAATTGAACATCGGCAGATTTAAAAATTATTTTCGCGAAGACAAAAACAAATTCGCTATTGTCAGTCCTTGGATAGCATTGAACTGAACCCTCTAACCATGGGCAGATTTAAAAATTATTTTCTTGAAAACAATAAAAAAATCGCGATATTCAATTCTTTGAGAGCATTGAACTGAATAGATTTAAAAATTATTTTCTTAAAAACAATAAAGGAATCGCGATATTCAATTCTTTGATAGCATTGAACTAAATAATCTAACCATATAAGCAAATTTAAAACTTCCTTTTTGCGAAGAAAATATAATTGAACATAGGCAGATTTAAAAATTATTTTCGCGAAAACAATAAAAATTCGCAACCGACTTAGCATTGGCAGATTTAAAAATTCGTTTCACAAAAACAATAGAACTAACCATCGAGGCATTTAAAAATTCTTTTCGCGAAGACAATAAAAAATTCGCGATATTCAGTTCTTTGAGACTATTGAACTGAACCGTCTAACCATCGGCAGATTTAGAAATTCCTTTTTGCGAAGACAACATAATTGAACATCGGCAGATTTAAAAATTATTTTCGCGAACACAATAACAAATTCGCGATAGTCAGGTTTTGATAGCATTGAACTGAATCGTCAAATCATCGGCAGATTTAAAAATTCCTTTTACAAAGACAATAGAACTAAATATCGACGCATTTAAGAATTCTTTTCGCGAGGACAATAAAAAATTCGAGTTAGTCAGATTTTTGATAGCATTGAACTGAACCCTCTAACCATAGGCAGATTTAAAAATTTTTTTTGCGAAGCAAATAAAATTAAACATCGGCTCATTTAAAATATATTTTCGCGAAGACAATAAAAAATTCGCGGTTGTCAGTTCTTTATTAGCATTGAACTGAATCGTGTATCCATCGGCAGATTTTTAAACTCTTTTTTGCGAAGACAATAACACTCAATATCGAAACATTAAAAAACTCTTTTCGCAAAGACAACAAAAAATTCGCGATATTCAGTTCTTTGATAGCATTGAAATGAATCGTCTAACCATCGGAAGATTTAAAAATTCCTTTTTCCGAAGACAATATAATTGAACATTGGCATATTTAAATATTATTTTCGAGAAGTCTATAGATAATTCGCGATAGTCAGTTTTTTGATAGCATTGAACTAAACCGTCTTACCATGGGCAGATATAAAATTCCTTTCACAAAGAACTAACCATCGACGCATTTAAAAATTTTTTCGCGAAGGCAATAAAAAATTCGAGATAACCAGTTCTTTGATAGCATTGAACTGAACCGTGTAACTATCCGCAGATGTTAATATTCCTTTTACAAACACAACAAAATTGAACATCGACAGATTTAAAAATTATTTTCGCGAAGACAATAGAAAATTCGCGATATTCCGTCCTTTGAGAGCATTGAACTGAACCGTCTAACCATGGGCAGATTTAAAAATTATTTTTTTGAAAACAATAAAAAATCGCGATATTCAATTCTTTGATAGCATTGAACTAAATAATCTAACCATATAAGCAAATTTAAAACTTCCTTTTTGCGAAGAAAATATAATTGAACATAGGCAGATTTAAAAATTATTCTCGCGAAAACAATAAAAAATTCGCAACCGACTTAGCATTGGCAGATTTAAAAATTCGTTTCACAAAAACAATAGAACTAACCATCGAGGCATTTAAAAATTCTTTTCGCGAAGACAATAAAAAATTCGCGATATTCAGTTCTTTGAGATTATTGAATTGAACCGTCTAACCATCGGCAGATTTAGAAATACTTTTTGCGGAGACAACATAATTGAACATCGGCAGATTTAAAAATTATTTTCGCGAACACAATAACAAACTCGCGATAGTCAGGTTTTGATAGCATTGAACTGAATCGTCAAATCATCGGCAGATTTAAAAATTTCTTTTTGTGAAGACAATATAATTGGACATCGGCAGAGTCAAAAATAATTTTCGCGAAGACAATAACCCATTCGCGATAGTCAGTTTTTTGATAGCATTGAACTGAACCGACTTACCATTGGCAGATTTAAAAATTTGTTTTACAAAAAGAATAGAACTAACCATCGAGGCATTTCAAAATTCTTTTCGCGAAGACAATAAAACATTCGCGATTTTCAGTTTTTTGAGAGTATTGAACTAAACCGTCTAACCATCGGCAGATTTAGAAATTCCTTTTTGGAATACATTCCTTTTTGGACAACATAATTGAACATCGGCAGATTTAAAAATTATTTTCGCGAACACAATAACAAACTCGCAATAGTCAGGTTTTGATAGCATTGAACTGAATCGTCAAATCATCGGCAGATTTAAAAATTTCTTTTTGCGAAGGCAATATAATTGAACGTCGGCAGATTTAAAAACTCTTTACGCGAAAACAATAAAAAATTCGCTATAGTCAGTCCTTTGATAACATTGAACTGAACCATCTAACCATTGGAAGATTTAAAAATTTATTTTTGCGAAGACAATTTAATTCAACATCGGCAAATTTAAAAATTATTCTCGCGAAGACAAAAAAAATTCGCTATTTTCAGTTCTTTGATAGCATTGAACTGAATCGTGTATCAAGCGGCAGATCTTTAAATTCTTTTTTGCGAAGACAATAACACTCAACATCGAAACATTAAAAAATTCTTTTCGCAAAGGCAATAAAAAATTCGCGATATTCAGTTCTTTGATAGCATTGAACTGAACCGTCTAACCATTGGCAGATTTAAAAATTTATTTTTGCGAAGACAATTTAATTGAACATCGGCAGATTTAAAAATTATTTTCGCGAAGACAATAACACATCCGCGATAGTCAGTTTTTTGATAGCATTGAACGGAACCGACTTACCCTTGGCAGATTTAAAAAAATTTTTCACAAAAACAATAGAACTAACCATCGACGCATTTAAAAATTATTTTCGCAAAGACAATAAAAAATTAGCGATATTCAGTTCTTTGATAGCATTGAACTGAACCGTCTCACCATTGGCAGATTTAAAAATTTATTTTTGCGGAGGCAATTTAATTGAACATCGGCAGATATGAAAATTATTTTCGCGAAGACAAAAAAAAATCGCTATTGTCAGTTCTTTGATAGCATTGAACTGAACCGTCTAACTATCAGCAGTTTTTAATATTTCTTTCACAAAGATAATAAAACTTAACATCGGCTCATTTAAAAACTATTTTCGCGAAGACAATAAAAAATTCGCGGTGATCAGTCCTTTGATAGCATCGAACTGAATCGTGTATCCATCGGCAGATTTTTAAATTCTTTTTTGCGAAGACAATAACACTCAACATCGAAACATTTAAAAATTATTTTCGGAAAGACCATAAAAAATACGCGATAGTCAATTTTTTGATAGCATTAAACTGACCCGCCTAACCATCGGCAGATTTAATAATTCCTTTTTGCGAAGACAATATAATTGAACATTGGCAGATTTAAAAATATTTTCGCGAAGACAAAAACAAATTTGCTATTGTCAGTTCTTTGATAGCATTGAACTGAGTCGTGTACCCATCGGCAGATTTTTAAATTCATTTTTGCGAAGACAATAACACTCAACATCGAAACATTGAAAAATTCTTTTCGCAAAGACAATAAAAAATTCGCGATATTCAGTTCTTTGATAGCATTGAACTGAACCGTCTAACCATCAACAGATTTAAAAATTCCTTTTTGCGAAGGCAATATAATTGAACGTCGGCAGATTTAAAAACTCTTTACGCGAAAACAATAAAAAATTCGCTATAGTCAGTCCTTTGATAGCATTGAGCTGAACCATCTAACCACTGGAAGATTTAAAAATTTATTTTTGCAAAGACAATTTAATTCAACATCGGCAAATTTAAAAATTATTCTCGCGAAGACAAAAAAAATTCGCTATTTTCAGTTCTTTGATAGCATTGAACTGAATCGTGTATCAATCGGCAGATCTTCAAATTTTTTTTGCGAAGACAATAACACTCAACATCGAAACATTAAAAAATTCTTTTCGCAAAGACAATAAAAAATTCGCGATATTCAGTTCTTTGATAGCATTGAACTGAACCGTCTAACCATCAGCAGATTTAAAAATTTCTTTTTGCGAAGACAATATAATTGAACGTCGGCAGATTTAAAAATTCTTTACACGAAAACAATAAAAAATTCGCTATAGTCAGCTTTTTGATAGCATTGAACTGAACCGTCTCACCATTGGCAGATTTAAAAATTTATTTTTGCGGAAACAATTTAATTGAACATCGGCAGGTTTGAAAATTGTTTTCGCGAAAACAAAAAAAATTCGCAATATTCAGTTCTTTGATAGCATTCAACTGAACCGTCTCACCATTGGAAGATTTAAAAATTTATTTTTGCGGAGGCAATTTAATTGAACATCGGCAGATTTGAAAATTATTTTCGCGAAGACAAAAAAAATCGCTATTGTCAGTTCTTTGATAGCATTGAACTGAACCGTCTAACTATCAGCAGTTTTTAATATTTCTTTCACAAAGGTAATAAAACTTAACATCGGCTCATTTAAAAATTATTTTCGAGAAGACAATAAAAAATTCGCGGTGAGCAGTCCTTTGATAGCATCGAACTGAATCGTGTATCCATCGGCAGATTTTTAAATTCTTTTTTGCGAAGACAATAACACTCAACATCGAAACATTTAAAAATTCTTTTCGCAAAGACAACAAAAAATTCGCTATATTCCGTTCGTTGATAGCATTGAACTGAATCGTCTAACCGTCGGAAGATTTAAAAATTCCTTTTTGCGAAGACAATATAATTGGACATCGGCAGATTCAAAAATTATTT